>NW_010321033.1:0-70644 GCF_000700745.2 Antrostomus carolinensis | reverse complement strand
TGTCTTTGGGATTTGTATACAACTACTGAGCAAGACTTAGGTATCTTCCAGTGGTGATGTATTCAACTTGGAGCTGAAAGGCAGGGTGCTAACTAGAAACCTGGGGGATGCAAATCTCCAATTTTCCCCTGTGACACAGATTCTGTTTCATGTCAGTTATTGACTCTCTTTTTCCTTTTATCACTTCTGAGGCTATAAATGTTGTTCTCACTCCGCCTGTGATCAGGCACGATAATTTCTTTACAGTTAAAACTGAAGACTGGAAATCTGACATTAATGCAGGAAGCTTGATAGTGAATAGTTGCAAAAAATTATTACATTTACAGTAGTAGCTCAGTCTGCTGCTGAAACAGTGGAGCGAATCTGATAGTCCTACTCAGCAAAGATCATTATGCATTTCTAGCTGAGAACCAAACTGGTCACTGTCTGCTGTTGGTAAATGCATAGGCCAAGAGCAGCAATATAGATTTGGACCCAGAAGGAGAAAAGTAAAATGAAGCCATTCAGACTGGGTTTTTTCTGGATGCATCTCATTCCTTGTGTCTCTTTTTAGGATTCATGATAAGTAAAAAATTGTCAGTTAGAAAGAAGACCATTTGAATCTGATCTACCCCTGAATGAACACTGAGGTGAGATATTGGAGCTGGTATTAAATAACATTGTTTTGGCCAGAAACTTCCGTACTGAACTGTAGGAGGAAACTATGACTATGTGCTCCAGCGTTTGATTTGCCTGTCTTTCCTGCTCTTTAATACAATTATAGCAGTCATGTTCATTCTGCATGACTTCTGTACATTGTTAGAACTTGATTTTCTGTCATTGTTTTGATACACTACTGCTCTTGCAATGAATTCTGCCATTGTTACCTCCTTTTTTTGTTTCCTGTGGTTATTATTTTTGCCACTTCGGAGCACGTGCATTTATGATGTTTCTGGAATGCATTTCAGGGATTGTATTCCAGTGCAAATCAGTGGGATGATACGATAATTTGTCATTTGATACCACAATTTTGGCAGAGCTATCTGAGCATGAAACTTTGACTGGGCATTAAAGAGCAATGTTGAAGTTTCCTCATGTGCTATGAACTAATGTTTGTGTGAGCCATGAGAACTGCATTTCTCAAGCTGTGCTGAGCTGGGGATGGCATGCTTCACCACTTTCTTTTAACCATCAGTGAGACATGAACACATGGATACAGAACTGGTTTGGGGATAATGTAAGTTTGTTTCTACCTCTGTCACTGAGTTGATGTTGCTCAATTAACTTAATTAGAACTTTATATCTTTTTCTGGTGTGTGCCTGATTTGACTAACTCTTTAGAGCATATGCCATTTTGTGTTTTCCTACTGCAGTCCAACTGCGGTTGGTTTTCTGGACGCTATTGTAGTTCAAATTATGAATTTATTACAGTTTCAAGGCATTTAATACCATTATTTGAAAAGACTTCATTTAATTATTTTTTTCTGGAATAGACCTGAACCTAATATCTCCAGCAAATGGAGACTATGAGGACTATCTACCTTAGTACTGCATCAGTATCGTAGTTTGTATGCAGAGAAATGGAGTATTGCTAATTAAATCATCTTGTGGTTTGTATGGGGATCCAGAAGTAAACAGTTACCTATTTGTTACAAGACTGAAAAATATAAACCCAGTAGCTGTTATTGTAATGGTCACAGCATTAGATCCTGTGTACCTAGCACCAGAGCTGTTGAACCCCGTTGGCACTCTGCAACTTAAAGGCCTCGTCCACAGTAGCCTGGAGAGTTTCCTGAGGTGGGGCTTCCAAAAGTTACGCTAGGATTTGTTGCAGATCTCTGGTTCTGGTGTGAAGTTCGGCCCATCTGGCTTGAGGAGTGTTTCTCACTCATGCAGGTCTGCTGGTACTGCTAGCAGGTATCTTCTACACCAGTGGTCCCCCTGGAGCACCTTCCTTCAAGGCTCAGGGGTGAAAGGTGTAGACAAAGCATAGCTCTTCATCTAACAGTGCTAACTCCTGCTAACCTGGATTTCTGTGAGGAAGATTTTTCTTGTGTTCACCAGGTATTCAAGATTTTAACCCTCTTTCATTTTCATGCTACAGAAGGAATCCTGTAGGTGTATTTTTAAAATGAACCATGCCTGAAGTCTGGACAGTTTTTTTGGTAATCTGATAACTTTATAAGGTACTTCCAAAAAATCACCACCTTTTTAACGTAGTTTGGGGATGAGAAGATGCTGCCACTGAGCTCAGTAAATATATGGATAGGTGGTTTATTGTGTCCTACAGGCATTGTAGAGTCAAGAAGACTGATAACT
Organism: Antrostomus carolinensis; assembly: GCF_000700745.2. Taxonomy (NCBI): domain Eukaryota; kingdom Metazoa; phylum Chordata; class Aves; order Caprimulgiformes; family Caprimulgidae; genus Antrostomus; species Antrostomus carolinensis. Next base: position 68,346 of record NW_010321033.1, on the reverse strand, counting down.
TGCATGTTACATCAGTGGCAGATTTGTGATGAGCTCAAATGTTCAAAGAACAGAAGCTGGGAAACTGTATACAATGACTGTCAGGCTTTTTTTGTTGCCTTTTGTCTGTTTTAAAATATTCTTAATTAAGTTAATGTCTTCTGACTGAGAGACTGCAGTGCTGTGCTGACAGAGCAGCATTCAGCAAGCAGCCGTGCTCCCCACTGGCAAGTGGCAGCAGTGTCAAATGATGTTTGGATGGCAGAGAGCTGATGCTGACCACCAGATTTCCCAAACATGAAAACGAGTCATTTATTCAGCTTTTGCTTTAATTGGGCATTAGGGTGGAAACATGATGATAAGTACATTTCCTTTGCAGTTGTGCCAGTACTTTCTTGTGGAAAAACACACCCACTCTGGTTGTAATGAGGAGGTATTGTAAAGCAGAATTACAGTTAAAGCAAAACTTAATCTGGCTGAGAGACAGGATGAAGTGGTTTTAGTCAAATAGAGAGTTTTGCTGAGTTATTCCACACTAGAAAACATCTTGATTTATTTTTTTTATTTTTGATGTGGATGGTCAAAAAGCGGTGCTCTAGCCAGCTCTACCACTGCTGTGTCAGATACATGGATGTTGTTTCCTTTAGGAATCGTCTCTTGCTCCTTTAAAACATGTTTGTTTTCAGTTTTATGGTTTTCTCTTTAAAAGAAAATTATCAAGGGTGACAGCTTTCCATCATTTATGAAATGTTTTCTTTGTAGAGTTTAACTTCCCTGTGAAATGTTTCTAGGGAAAAAGCCTCCATCAATTACAGCAGAACAAGAAAAACTTTAACTCTCTTTAAATTGAAAGAGGTGAAGTGGACACCCAAGTCCATGAACTCAGGGAAGAGCTCTCTCAAAACTGAAAAATATATCTGTTTTATATTTTACCAGAAGCCTACAGTGAGAAGAGTGCCAAGTGCATATACTGCAGAGGAGGGAAATGCTGTGACCTCCTCTGTGATGTTAGATTAGCAGCCTGATTCCCTGCCATTGCATTGCCCTTGTCTGCTAGAGGTGTGGAATAACTGTCTGAGCAGACGAATAGAAATTAATAGGTGATAAATTTATTTTGACATGGATGAGCTGTGTGATTCAGAGGGGGAAAATTGCAGGCATAATGTATTCGGGAAATACAGTGAAGCAGTCAAAACTCAGAAGTTCCTGAAGCATATTTAGAAGTCAGCATCCCTGACAAGTCTCAATAGCACATAGTGTTGCTGAAAATGAAAATGGGCAAGTTTTTCCTTAACTGTCTGCAGGTTTGTTGGACATATTGGGGGCAGGATTCAGAGTTAACTAGACTTAATTAGTCTGTTCTAGCTTGGTAGTGCAGACAGCAGGAGCTGTACTGACAGTGAAACTCTGCAGATTGACACAGACTCTACAGATAGAGTCCAACCAAGATAAACTCACATCATCTTTTCATGCATGTGTCAGTGTGTGTCCTCAGGTATGAATTTTCTTCTCTGGACTTAGCAGATTATTTCTATGAATGGCCTCTCTTTTATTATGAGCTTAATTGAGTAACCAAGACATTTTGAAGACTATGTAGATTTCTGACTTATAAGCAATTTCCAGAAGGAGATTCCACCTTTAAGCCAAATAAAATGTACAGTAGTTACATTTCAGCAAGATGTCATTGCACTTTATCAGGACACATATTCATTCCAGGCCATCCACTATGAAAACTTACGGGTTCATTTGCAGAAAAGATTAACTATTCAAAGTGGCCCAGAGTTTCACTGGCAAAGTGATAACAAAAATAAATACTGATAATGTTGTTATTAAAGATATATCCATTTTTAAGGGGGAAAAAATGATTCTTAGGGAAAGTATTCTGAGGGAGAAAATTGTTAAAACTGATCTGTTTCTGGTTTTGGGGGGTGGGGGAGGGTATGGGTGGTTGTATTCTCTTTCTCTCTCCCTCTCCCCACCCCTTCTCCCCTTCTCAGTTCCTGACACTTAACTTTTCATGGAGGAGGTTGGTGTGACAGCTCTTGTTCAGCTAAAGCTCTGCTCACAGCACTCCCTGTAAGAAATACTGGTTTCTTTTTTCTAGTGTTAAGAGTCAAAGTATCTCAGATTTACAGAGGATCGCTTCTTTTCAGTATCAGAGGAGGGTAAGAACTACTCTGTTCTCAGTAAGAAATAAAATCCTGTTTGCGTTCTGCAGTCTGGCATAATTTGCCATATGAGATATTGATTGTCATGTTTCCCTAGGTATTGCATAGCAAACTTGAGGTGCTTAAGAGAGTTCCCACTAGGCCATGAATGAGGAGAGTATTTATCCTGCCTATTAGCCTTGGCAGGACCTGAAATGAAACTCTTACACTCAGGAGACAAACAATTTTATAGTGCTGAATGAAGAGAGCAATGCCTTAAGTGCTGTCAGCAGGCTATACTGAATTCATCTGAGAGGGAAGTTTCTTATGGATGATTGCACTGTACCCTTGTCAGGAGGGTGTTGCAACAGTTAAGTAATTTTTATAGAACACTGTTTCTCTGAAAGGAATCTGTTCAGATGAAAAATATCCTAAAGAAGAGATGAAAACACCGTTTTGGGGTTTTTGTCTCTAAGCAATTTACACAATAGGTGGGATTCACCTGAACAGAAATCTCCCTGTTGTACAGCATCTAGTGTAAGATCTCTCATGGATCACTATGGCACAGTATAAAAGTTTATTACTGATTATTGCACCACCTCTTTGGTCACTCTTGACTTTCCAACAGCAATCTTTCTATTACAGTGGCGCACTATTTTCTCCGTCAATTCTTCAGATGTTTTCTAGCCGGAGAGCCCGATGCCTCCTCTCCTGCCACTTTGTGGCATCACTTTTGCATCTGCACAAAGGTAGCATGAAACACACCCTGACCCAAAACTTGGTGTTTGGCATTCAGAGAGTGCTGATGCTCACAGTAGGACAGAGATGACTTGTGTGGTAGGAAGAGCAGCCTCGAGGCATTGCTAAGAGGCAGCAATCCAGGGCTGCTGCCAGGCTTTGGCACAGTGTCAAAATATCGCAGAACTGTCATGCAGGAAGTCTCATTGCCTGGCTACTCACTGCACAGTCTGCAACCTTCTGTTATTTTATACAGTAAAATTGGTGATGTAGTTTATATTATTTTTTAATATAAAATGCCACTGTGTAACTGTTCAGTGTTAGGGGAAATTTGGGACATATGGGATTTGTCCATTGTTTCTTGATCATTTTTTTCTTCTCTCTGTAGCAGTCCCTGCCTCTGATTCCCCCAGGCTGTGGGAAATGTATCGATCACAGACTGAAAGAAGAGCAAGGGCTGTAACTGAATGGCTTGGCCGTGGGCTTTGGGTGCGCTTAAGCCCTCTGACATTTGAAGTTACCATAGAAGCAGTTGCAGGGAGATGTCTGTGCTGTGAGCAAAGCAGGCAAATGATTGTGAACTGATGTTTGGGAATGGATTTGGTAATAAAACAGTGCATCCACACTGCAACATGGCACAGACAGACCTTACCTTGTTCCATTTTCAAAAGCAGTCTGACAATAGCAACAGGAACTCAGCACAGGCTCCTGTGCTCCACTGGTGAGCCCTGTCTGAGCATTGCACTGGTCTTACAGTGTCAGCTGTGGGAACACACTACTATCTGCAATTGTTATGCTGCCTGGCACTCTGCAGCTGTCTTAAGTAGGTAGAGACCACTGTATGTGAGAGGAATCTCATGAGCAGCATCAAAATGGCAAAGAGACCAAGAAGTTTGATTAACCAGGAAAGATCAAAAGACCTGCAGGGCTTGAGTTTGGCCAGGTGATCAAGATGTGACCTGAACTGTACAAAGACATTTTGGGTGGCATCCCAAAAGGAGGAGTTTCAAACTAGCTGAAGCAAAAATTCTGGCTGAAGGTCAGGAAAAGTATCCAGCTTGAGCTCTCCAATGCCTGTTTACATCGGGTACCACCTGGAGATGCCCAGCTTGGCTCAGGCTCTCTTTGTGCCAGGCACCGTACGGGCATACACTGGGGTACGGGCTGCATGCCTGCCGGGAGGAGGGGTCACCTGGGGCTTTCCAAGCACACCAGGCAAGGCAACAGAGCAGCTATTGTTTCAGAGGAGTCCTGCAGGAGAGGGGGGACAGGCAGGATGAGCTGTTAGGCTGTACAAACTTAGCTTTCTTTGATTTTGGCTTAGAGTGGGGTGGGTGTGTATACACACTCCACTTGGTATTTTTAACTAGCTCATGTTGTTTCTTTGAATGCTTTTAAAATATCAGAAGACTTAAAGCTTTTGTTATAACAAGCGGAGCCTGACAAACAGCTGAAGATCTGCACCTGTGAAGTGGGGGAAAAAAACTGGCATTAGGGAAGTTGTGCCTTCTCAGGTAGCACCTGCTCCCCCAGCAAGCCCCAGGGAGGGGTTCAGGACATCCTTCCTTCCCACCACTGAGCAGCCTTGGCAGCACTTCTCAAGCAACCCTTGTTACATGTCTTACCTGAATGCATAAATAGGCGCATATATATATATATATATATACACACACACAAAAAAAAAATATATATATATATATATACATGTGTTGTTCCTCCTATCAAAATAAAGGTGCAGTATTGGAATTGGCTGCCTGCTACAGGCCCGTACAACTTGTCATCTGTTACATTTCACTTTAGGTTGTTCAGAGGTGAGCAAAAGTTGATTTTAGTTTTTATTTCCAGTGTCTGGGAGGACAAATAAAGAGTCTAGAAATGTAGATTAAACCACTGGAACTATTGTAAGAAATATTGTCTGGAGGAAAAAATGCTTACTTTTTTCTCTTGGGATTTTTCTCTTTTTCATTGAATGAATTCCTTCCTTTTTGCCCTCTGAAATTAGACAGAAGTTGTTGATAACTCTTTGTTTGTTGTTTTCTCATCCAGCAATTACTAGTGTTGAGCTTTAGACAGCTCTGAAGCCCATCACCTATTTTTTCCTTAGGTTTGATGTGGAAGAAGCGTAGTAAATTTTGTGATTCTGACGTACATGAGAATTAAATATTACTTCTGAGTAGATGAATGATGCTGGAATTCAGGGACCAGAAAATGAGCTGATGAAAAAACAGCATAGCACCATTTGAACTAAAAAAACCTTTATTATAACTTTGCTATCAGTGTAATTTGTATAAATGTACTTTCCTAGCATAGCAGTAACACGAAGCTTAGCTCTGCTGTCTGTGAAGTCAGTAGCTGAGCTACAGGAGGGAGGTGGCGCAGGTAGACTGTGCCAAGGGGTGAATGAAACTCTGACCTGCATGTGTCTCACTGTATCTTATTTTCAGCATCTCTCTAGGCCAGAGTTTGGAGATGGATTTGTCAAGAAGAGGGAAAATATCAGTAGCATGCACAATAATTTTTTTTTTTAAATTTCAAAATCTAGTGTTTCCAGCTGCTGGACTCATTGTGTTTCAGTAAGTTAGGTTTTGACTTGAAAGAGGCTCTTGGCTCAGCATGCATCTGCAGTACCGGGCGGGTGTGACAAGATGCAAACCAGAGCCACAAGGGGCTTCGCCAGAGCTTGCCAGCTCTTGTGGCCTTACAAGAGTTGCTGAGGACGGCAGCAACAGAGCGGGTTGGGGCGAGGAGGGGAGATGGCTACAGACTTGCTCTGGCAGGTAGAAAACATGGCAAGAGGCAATTTCTTCTTCCTAAGGGCATGTTGCCACTGCCTATTCTCTCAGCTCAGGCAGCAAAAAGCTGATTTCACCATTAGGAGATGGCCAGAAGGCTGGAAAATGTAAGAGGATGGGAGAAAAGGAATGGGGTCAGGAGCTGGGAGTGAAAGGTTGATTGCTTGGGAGTGCTCTCCCCAGGCACGGACCGTGGGCAAGCAGAAATAAATTGTGTGTATGAATAGAAAATAGATGGGGTCTGACCTTGCTTACTGAGAGCTTTAATGAGGGTTCAGACAATGAAATCAGGGGAAGGAGATATTTGCTGTAATTTTAATCTTTATTTATCTTTACATAGTCTTAGAAAAAATGTTGTTCTGTATTTTAAACCAGGGAACAAGTACAGAGGAGGTAGAACAGCTGGCTAACTGCTCTGTCTCTGAATGCTGTTTTAACAAGAGGTCCCCAGGCTGATATGGGTCTGTGTGGTTAACTGTGTCCTAGCAAAACCAGGACAGTATGCGTCATAATTTGCTGTGGACTTAGTGCTTTTATTAGAATTGCTAGCAAAGTCACAAACTCAATTTACCTGTCATCCCCTGAGATGAAGGGAACAGTATGATTGTTGGAATGGCTGTTGTTGGTGCCCCTTGGTTGTTTTACTGATGTTATTTTTTCAGGTCATTATTAGATGGATGGCAACAGTACTTCACTTGTGTTTTGGTTCACTGTTTTTGGTTGTTGAAACACTGGCAAGAAGTACAAGTTTTTCTTTTCTTTTTTTAGTATGCAAAAGGTCCAAGTTGCAACACTCAAGACTTGGACATTTCCAAGATGTGATGGAGTCTTAGGGCAGGAAATAAAAGGTGGTTCCCTGCCAGGTCTGAGCTTCTGCCCAGGGAAAACAAGCAATAGAGGAAAGGTTACAAAGAGAAGAATTTTTACTTCTTTTTTTTTGACAGCTGGCTAATCTTTCTGAATTTGGAAGGTCACAGTCACGAGACATAGATGGAGTAATAATAGCAACTTGTATCTGACAGAATGCCCTGCTGCTTTATGGCTATTATGGCTATTACGAAAATACCATGTGACTGAAGGAAAAAGTTCTGGCTTCTTAGTTGCTGAAGTAAAAAAAATCCTGTTTGTTTAATATTTATCTCAAGGAGCAAACTGGCCTCTCATGCCAGAGAAAACAGTCTTTGGGTTCAGCAAGTCCTGAGGCAAAGAAACTTTATTATTGTTTGGGCAGGATCTGGCAAACACTGCCAGGTGCGGTGCTTTATACCTAATGTGAATCTTCCTGGTAGACAGGGGCCTAAATTTAAAAAGTATGCAGCTGAGGATAAAGGCCTTGATAGCCTGTTTTTCATCAAAAGCAGCAACACAGAGCTGGAAGATGGAGAGAAAAATGTTGGGGTCAAGGAACAAACTGAAGAGTAAGAGAAAAAGTGCAGTTGGGAAAATTTGAGAACTGTGTGAGGAGGAAGAGGAGGAAAAAGCAGGAGGGGACAGGAAGCAAGCTGTGCAGAGGATGGGGAGCTGTACCCCTACATGGTGTGCTGTGGTGAGCACATCCAGCTCCAAAGCAAACACACACACACACACACACATACTTGCTGCAGACAAGATAAAGAAATACTCCAGTTCCGAATTCAGCCTTTAGCCACTTCTGCTTAATGGAAGATTGGGTTTTGCTCAGAAGCAGCGCCAGTGCCCGCTCTCCTGCTGTCAGCTGGGGGTACCTGTCAGGATCCCAGCTGCTAGGGCTGCCTTTGCACCGTAGGGTGGGTAGTGCCCACTTGACAGGCTCTGTAAATTCAGGCGGTTGTTCTTTCTGGACTGCCCAACCATGACGCCTCAGAGGCAAATGGGGCTTTTTCCAGTTTGATCTGTAGAAACTTGGTTTGAATTTGTTCACACCAGGAGCTGAATCTAAATCTAATGAAGCCAGGGGCAGTGGTGGCAGGATTGGGTCCTGCCAGAGTTAGAAACCCCAGTGTGGTGAGGCGTGCGGGGTTTGTGATGCCCATGGCTGTCTGCCATCACCCCACACAGAAATGCCCGAGCACGTGTGCGTGGGGCAGCACGGCCATGTTAACACAGGCTGTGCTCATGCTTGCTTATCCCACTGGAGACCTCTGCTCCCATGGTGGGGAAAATGGCACATCTATGGCCTGTCTGGAGGGGTGTTGGCTTGGCACTGGGTCCCCTGGTGCAGGAGCACCCTCAGCTGCAGGAGCCACAGATGGGTGGTGGGTGTTGCTTTTGCGCTCTGCCCAGGCAGTGGAGCCCTTAGCTGGGACTAACTGGGGACAGTGCAACCTCTCCACCAGCCCAGGGGGTCAAAATGACTGGAACCGGAGAAGGCGGCTTGAGGGTTTGCATTTTGCAGGTGAGAGTTCCAGTATTTCAAGTACAGTGCTCATGAAATTGCTGGTAGGTCTGTTGAGCTTTTGACAGGTTGGTGTCATGTGGGCTAGACTGGCAGCTCTGCAGCAAAACTGTAACGTGCTGAAATGTGGGGCTGTGAGAGCTCTCCCTTTGTCTTACCCTGATGCTGCTCTGTGTGTTGGTGCAAATGCACTTTGTCAAAGACTTTGAATGCTGGTAGCTGTTCTTTAATTAAGGAATCCACTTTGGAGCCTTGTAGAGCACTCTGTGTAGGAGATGGGAATGACAGGTTGTACCTAAGTAGGAAGAAAAAACCCTGTAGCACAAAGCAGAATACAATGAAGAAGGGAGGAATCTTGTGTTTCAGTTCTTTGATGTGGGTAAAAAGCAGTTTGTTTGTTCAGGCACAAGAGAAATAGGATTTTAAACAATAGTTCTTACTTGGAACTCCATTTACTACATCCGCGTTGAAATGCTGCTTGGATGTTTGTTACTGGAGCACATGCGGCTCTTCTGCAGTGAGTTTGGCAACTGCTTGGCAAGGGACAGGGGAAATGCCTGTTAAAAATTAACTAGCAACTGAGATAAATCACACATGAACAGCTCAGAGATCATGGTGATTTCATGAGTATCTGATCTGCTTGCTTGTTTCATGCCTGCCCAAGTTCCTTTGTAATGTTTCTTTTGGTTTTGTAACCTATTTTTTTTGTTTGTTTGTTTTCCCTGCTTTCTGCACAGCAGCCTTCTAGATGCCTTGTTCTGCCACTCCTTCAGGAGAGAAAGTCAGATGCATTTCTTGGAGCAGCTGAGAGGATCCATTTGAATCAGAAGCAAGGTGTTTTGTATGGTGTTAACTTGGCAGTGACACAAGGGCCAAGTCAGAGGTCCAGGCATCTCAGTGACTTCCTCATTAGAAAGGAAGCAGATTTGCCTATCAGGGAAGGAAAATCTCCTTACTTTCATCAGGGAACGTGAAAGTTCAAATTTGCCCAGTCTTTAATAGCACAGCTCATAGCTCTGACAAAACCTGAAAGAAAAATGAAGAGTTGCATGTGTTAGGGACGGCCTGGTCCCAGCCAGCAGCCACAGAGGGTTAGTCATCATTTGTGTGTTCGCTGTGATGCCAAACATCTTAGTCTTTGGACTAAGGGTTGTCCTGGGAGGGGATGGCTGGATAGAAGATGAGAACAGTGTTATGAAGAGCCCGAGTGAGAGGCCTGTGGACTGGAGCTGTGTGGCCAAGCCGTATTTGAACCCTCACAAATTTTTGTTTAGCCCTCTAACCACCTGTGTAAGTGGATCAAAGGCCATCCGGTGATGAAGGCATCCCTTGATGTACCATGTACCTTCTCTGCCTTTTTTCATATTAATGAAATATTTTTTTCAAGCCCCAGTCACATATCTTTATTTGGCAAACAAATTACTCTGATAAAAGCTGGCAGAGTAGCTCCCAGCGAGCATGTGAGTGTGCCAGGGCTGCTTGCTAATACACAGCCGAGAAGCCAGAGTGCTGAGGTCTCCTAATGCCCCGCAAAACTGCTTGATGTACCTTGTAGGTTATTAAACATCACTTGCTTTTAGCAATCAGCCGTTGGTAATGGAGTTCAGCCAATTAAAATATCTTTTTATAAGCAGGATAAAACCAGTGGCCTACGTCAGGACGGTAACTGAATTGCTCACAGTTTAATGACACCTCTAACTACACAATAAAGGTGCCTGGTTTCTGTGTAAATTGTTGTACGTTATAGACCTGCGGGGTTTAATATTAGTGAGCAGTTTCAGTGTCTTCAAGCCCTGTTCATCCACTCCTAGGCACAATGACTAAAGAGATCCCCTAGACTATAACGAGAATTGAGTATTTGATATTTGAGAACACTAAACATCATGTCTGGGCATGGAATCCTTGAGGAGCCCTATGGGATCACCACTTCTCCTGTCCTCCAGCTGGCCCAAGAAACTGAGGTAAGATGACAACATTTCCTGAGCTAACAGAATTTGAGAGGTATGGAAGTCAAAGTGTCTCTGTTGGATGCCCCTCTGAATCCCACTAATCAAATTTCTTGTCTTAGACAGTCTTCCAGTTATTTTCCTCATTTAAAAGCGTAACTGGCGCTGCTCAGTGCTTATTTAGGTTTAGTTCTCTACTCCAATTGGGCTGGACGTCAAGACAGTCTTTGCTAAGAACTCTGGTGTTTTCATCCCCAGCTGAGGTGGCACATGTCATGTGAGCTCCTAGATGAGGAGCTCTTGCACTTGTGCTAGACCTGAAGCCAGGGATGTGAGGGTGCATTTCACTGTGCCACTCCCAGTGTTGTTTTCTAGATGGAAAGGTCTGGAAAAAGTGGAGAAAGTTTACTTGCATTTGGCATCCCAAGGTGCTGGTATTAAGATACACTGAATAAGTTCCAACATTTACTGAAGTGGAATAATAGGCAAGAGACTTGTTCTTTTAAGTCAGCCAGCATTTTTTTTCTTAATTTAAAATTTGGATGTTGCCTTTGTTCTGTTACCGATCACATGGGGTATATTTTTGGCTGCTTACCTTTTTTCTCTGGGCGCTTGTTCTGCACGTGTATTATTGTGCTCATCTGGGAATAAAATAATGTAAAAACATACTTTAAATTGACAGTGGTGTTGGTTTTTGGGGGGTTTTTTGTGGTTTTTTGTTTTGTTTTTTTTTTGGCAGAACCACTGTGGAGCAGCTGTGTGACAACCTGAGATGCGACATCTGAGGAAAATGTGGTTTAGGAGTAGACTCTGCAGCTTTTCCAGCAGGAGTGTCCATGGGGCTTCCAGTTGTGCTTCCTCTGTGGATGGGGAACATGCTGTAAAGGGAAAGACTGACATGGTGCCATTCAAGGCCCACAGCAGGAGGGGGATCAAGGGCAACTCTTCGTTCTCCTTCCACGTCAGACTGCTGCGTGGGCCAAGAGCACATTTGAGGTACAACCAAGAAACACAGCAGTCTGTCCCCAGGTTGATATCACAGGTAGCTTGCAGGACCTGAGGGTTTGTAGCCACGGTCAGTGTTTTTTCCCAGGCGTATGAGAAAGTGTGATCATTTCTGAGGACACCAGTCACAACCCTTGTTAGAGACCAGATCTTGGTGGGTGGGTGGTGGATATGAGAATCCTTGGCATTGTACTCATTGGGATTTTTGTGAGACTGTCCCACAGCTGCATCTCAGCATTGGTGGTGCCTGTGATACAGAAAGAGGTAGTGCAGGGGCCAGCGTGTGGGGAGGACGACAGCAACATCTCCCCCCTCCCCTGTGCTCACTCCTCTTGCTTTGATGCCACCTGCCTTAGCTCTGGTTTTTGATGACTGGTTTCTTGTTTGCTGGCTCTGTTGTCTATGTAGGTCTGCAAAGTACTTTTTGCAAAGCAGCCAGGCCAAGATCAGGACAGTTGTGCAAACTGAGAGGCAAACTGTGTGGTTGTGTCAGGGGGCTGGCACAGCACTTCTGAAGGAAGGGATGTGTCTTACTGTTGTCACACTGCTGTGTCCTCGGAGACCCTTCCCTTCACCTGCCTACAGAGCACAGGGCACACCTAGTGTGCAGAGTGAGGAGCGGCTGAGAGAACTGGGATAGCTTAGCCTGGAGAAAAGGAGGTTCAGGGGAGGCCTTATCACTTTCTACAACAACCTGAAAGGAGGGTGTAGAGAGGTGGGAGTCGGTCTCTTCAACCGAGTAACAAGTGACAGGACAAGAGGAAATGGCCTCAAGTTGCGCCAGGGGAGGTTTAGATTGGATACAAGGAAGAATTTCTTTACTGAAGGGGTTATCAAGCATTGGAAGAGGTTGCCCAGAGGAGCAGTGGGTTCCCAACCCCTGGAGGTATTTAAGAGTCATGTAGACATAGTGCTTAGGGACATGGTTTAGTTGGGGACTTGCCAGTGTTTGGTTAATGGTTGAACTTGATGATCTTAAAGGTCTCTTCCAATCGAGGCAAACCTGGTGAGCACATTTCTTTGAGTTTTTCACCTGAAGTGGGGGCAGGGGCAAAAGGCAAGGGACGAGGTGACGTGATCCCCACCTTATGCTGGGGCAGCAGTGGTATCAGAGCAATGATGGTGTCTCCCTGAAATCCCACGTCAGTGCCTATCCCCAACTTTAGCTCTGCTGTTGCAAACAAATGCAGTAAAATAATTCTCTGAGTACCCGCTGTACCTTGACTTTCCAGGCATTTGCCAATCTCGGAATGAACAGCAAAAGGAATCTGGATGAGAGCCTGAAATGAGAGCATGGGCTGTTGAATGCACAGTCAGGAAAAACCTGGGAGAAGAGTGTGAAGAGGCCTATTCCTGGCTGGAACAGAAGGTAAAAAATCATGAAGTCGAAAGTTAGCAGAAATTACTGGCAAAGGGCTGCAGTATGTTGTGGTCAGAGGGAGGCAGGATTCGCTGTATCGCAGAGAGGGGTGTCCTTGTTCTGTGTGCTGGATAAATACTGAGCTTCCTGGCTCAAACCCTGAATGCTGGTCTCAGCCTGTTGGGCACAGCACACGTGCGTGTGCACACACGGCACACACAGAGGATATGCAATTATACATCACATTTCCTGGTACGTAGAGTACAGAGATGCTGTAGAGATGGACATTTCGCTCTAGAGATGTGGTGTCTATGATAACCTGTAGAAGAGTGGTTTGATGGCAGTGGAGCCTTGTTCCCAGGTCTTGGGGAGTCCTTTAATAGCTGGATTACAGGGAAACTAGTAAAGTGGCAAAAATCTGCCCATGTATTACAGAATGAGGTTAAATATTGCTAAGAATAAAGAAAGAACTGGTTGATTCTTAACAGCTATTAGGAAGCAACCTGAGGAAAAATAATGATGGGGAGTGCCCAGGGGGCAGGGAATTCTTTCTGTCTTTATCCAGAAAATTCAGGACTACTCTGCTTCCTTGTTTGACATGTTATTAAGAAAATTAGGGATAGATCTATACGTTTGACATGTATCAAGCATTTGCAAGCATTATATGCTGTCTGGCTCTCTGGAGTTAAATTAGAGATTTCTTAGGAGAAAAAAGGCAACCTAACATGCGCAGTCCTGTGAGCATCCGGTAACGGAATCAACTGTCCTGCTCTCAGTAATGTTACCCAGGCTGCTTGTCAAGTTTAAGAAGAGACATAAATAAAAAATAAACCATTAGTTTTTTAGAAAATAGGCTATCTCAGCCCAAAGCAACCAGCAAGAGCACTGTCTAGAGGACAATTTGTTTCAAAGCAAAGAAATGGGGTTTGGGCTTCGAAGTGGTCCTACAAGTGCGCAGGGAGAATTGGTAAGAGCAGAGCAGCTAGAATGTGATTTGATTCATTTTGAACTTGTAATCCTGAAAACCTACATGGAGCTGGTGTCTGAACTCTATAGGTGCTTCAGTCTGTACTGTCAAAAGTGTCTTTGTGTCCTCCGAAGATCTTCAGTCCATTGCCATCTTCCTCTCCACCAAATAAAGCATTTCTTCGCTCATCACTAGGTCAGGTTGAAGCAGTCGGTGTGTTCTGAGAACGTATTAACTTTCAAAGCATGAGGTTTCTCTGTTCTTTCAAACCACTTCTGAAAGTTACCACCTCTGGAAGTTCCCACCATAATGTCAATTCTTTCTTTCTAAAGTTGCAGATTTACACCAATACATTGCTAATCTTGATTTATTTTTTTTTTAATTGGTGTGGAAAATCTGAAGTCATAAAACCTTGTGTGACTACAGGACATCGGGATAGAACAGCAGGTAAGAAATTGTCCTAACTATGAGGAAAACTGTGATAATGTGGTGTTTGAGATAGAGCTCAATATAAATAAAAATTGCATAGGATTTAACTGGGCCTCAGTTGTCAGTTAATGACTCTTTCTAACATTCACAATTAAAATTGGCTTTAGTTTATCTTGTTGCATATCTTTAAATGCAGAGTGAACAAGTTTCAAGGTGACTGTCACAATGCATAGTTTGATCCAAAGTCTCTGACTGTAGCAGTCTTGGAGACAATTACTGTCCCTCATTGGTGGGGAGGAACATCTAATGGGGCATGTCTAGAGAGACCCAGCACTTGGATGGGAGGCAGGTGCTACTGTTGCATCTTTTCTCCATGAGAACAGAGCAGGACAATGGAGGCTGCTGTCATAAGCATTCTTCTGCTCAGGGTTGTCTTCTCATGACTATGCTATGCTATTGCAGAAGCTCTTAAATTACCTTAATCTCTTATTAAGGTGGTTATTGTAATCTCCAACTATATTAAAACCAATGTCTTGACCTCCAAGTCTTGGGTAATTTACTGAAGGAAACCTAGACAAGCTTTTCTCCAGAATGAATGGACTCACCAGTGACTTAATGACATGACTCTGATGAGAGGTGAGGTGACTGTATAGAATGGGACCTGGAAACAAAACCTTCTATCGGTCCCTTCCATTGTACTCACTTTGATGTCAGGAAATGCACACTGCCACTGGTCATGGTACCTGTAATTTATGAAGAATCTTTTTTTTTAAATCATTTTGGGGTAAAAAGTTTAACTTGTCTTTTTAAAACATTAAATTATAAGCTGGCAAGTGGTTATGCAGTATATTTGATAAATGTTTTCATATTAAATTAGTGTAATTCTTTCTGCTTGCCTAAGTATTAAGGCAGGAATTTCTTTTGGCACAGTTACCTATTTATTAAACCCTGAGCAGGAAGGGCAGTTCTAACCCACTTCACAGGAACACTTCAGGCCATATTCTCATCTTTTTCTTGAGGTTCCTCCCTCCTGAGTCGTGTGGCTGTATGGAGCTGCCTGAAGGGGCAGGAGCAGTGAGAGCTGGAGAAGGATCATCACAACCGAACCACTGACTGACCTCGCCTCTTCTCTTCATAAACACTGAGAGAAGGTGACACATGCAGCACCACGGCACAATGGGCTGCAGAGGTGAGTGACTCAGAGCCACAGCAGCTCCTTCAGAGCCAGACTTGCAAAACTACCCCAGTGTCCACTGACAGCTGAGACTTCAGTTGTTCACAAGGCTTTATGGTGTTACTTGTTTGACTGTAACGATGAAACACATTAATGAAACACAGAGACCCCAAATCCTCCTCGTGTCACCCATGCCCATATTTCTTTCTGCTTACCTTCTGAATTCATTCAAGTTCTGGGTTCTAAGGGCCAGTTGTAAAGGGGCAGAAACCTCTTTCAGTCTTGTGTAGCTAGATTTCTGTTGTAACCAGGGAGTCTCAATCTCAGAACACTGTAGTAATATCTGGTAAAGACCATCTTCACCCACTGTAGATGAACCAGACCAAAGTGTGTTAATCTTGTTAGATGCCAAAGAACAGAAGAGTTTGTGCAGGTTCAGGAGTGTGTGGAACTATGGTCGCTGCTGCTTCTAAAATGGACATTGTATATTGCAGAAGCTCTTAAATTACCTGTGAAACTATAAAAAACAAGCTAGGCTGAAAATTGTCATTCTTCCTTTTGAATAATGCATATACTGCTCTTGTCATATTACAGTGGAATGTACTTTTATTTTTAAATCTGGTAGCAAAAGCTACTTCACTTTGGTTGAATTGTCATCTTTTGGTTCATTTCACTGCAATAAAAATGAGACTTTTGATCTAGATATAAAAACAAGATTTCCAAATGGTAGCAAGTAACAGCCTCCTTTACTGATTACTTTAAAATAAGGACAAGGCATTTCAACTATTCACAAATATTTCTGACATATTACAAAGTAATGTAAGAAAAAAGTTTATGATCATATTTGAAGCAAAATAGTTAAAAAACGTTTACAAATGCATTGTTTTTTTCCTTTTCAAAATGTTTCTGGATACAGTTTTGCAGGAGACTTATCTGTTTGGTCAAATAAACTTCTCCTATACATACTGGGCTTTGCCCTAGGGGACAAATAATTGAAAAAATATTTTCAAAACAGTATTTTTTCAGAAACAGAGGTTTGGAATATTACCTCTTAATGTCTTGCAATTTTGTCTCTGTGGACTTTGTGCAAGCCTGAACATTATTTTTTTTAAAAATTATGGTTATATAACATTACATGAAGCTGATATTTATTTTACATTGTATTTAAGTATTTAAAAGATCTGAGAGCTCTTTCTTCTATATACACATTTTTTGAAGCTATAAGGCTACACCACTAACAACTTTTAATTACTTCTTTGTCATTTTCTCAAATGTTACAATTACTTTGTCAAATTTAGAATTGTTAGCAGCAATGATGATGATGATCCTCATTTAAAAAATCCCAAACCAAACAGAAGAATTCCCTGGGAAACTGCACACCACATGCATGACACATAACTAAAAAATTAGTCCAAAGTTCTGATAAATATTTAGTTCCAGCTAGAGCTGAGAGTTGTTCGAATGAATAAAAATGTTTATTATGTACAGGAGAGTTGGATGGAATATGGACATTTGACAAAGATCACTCAAGGCATTTCACGGTCTGAACTGTTCCTACAGCATTAATGCAGCCGCCCTGTTTGCTTATGTGTAGGTTTGTACCACCTGTGGGAAGGGAACCTTCCTGGTAGCGACAACAGGCTCAGTCTTACAAGACGTGAGTATCTTCTCCAGGCTGCTCCATCTTCACCTGAACCAGGAGCTTCCTGCAGGACCGAGAGCCCTTTAGGGCTTGCTCCTGAGCTAAATGCAAACTTGTACAGCATTATCAGATGCCACTTTACATCAGGCAGGGGTTTGGTCTTTTGCCTTCAGCATATTACAACATGAAAAACTGCACCAGCATTTTTCAGTGAGCACCATTGACTGACTTTGGTAACGTATCTATTGGCACGACCAGCGGGATCAAAGGATATGCTGAACTCTTGTCTGGTACAATAAGAGAGCACAGCTGACAATTACCTTGCAACTAGAGTCCGTAAATATTAAAAACATAAATATGTTACCAACCATACACATATACACAAAACACAGCAGTGGCAATATTACAGGACGCAGCGCCTACGCTATATAACTGCTTTTGTTAATGCAGATGCAACACCAAAATAAATGCTTTTTAATATGAAGCAAACCCTTCTTCAGAGGTCAGTGGCAGTAAGCCACAGTTCAGAGCCAGGCTTCTGCTAATCTGAGGTGACTCTGAAGGTGGAGGAATCCCATTGTCTATCAAATCTAATCAATGAAAGAGCAGCACAATGGGAAGATAGTTATCAGTTAACACTAAAACTTTCTGAGCTGGAGCTTTGTTTTGCCACCATTTGTAATTAATTCTCCCTTTTTCACAAATGCTTTGTGTGAGCCCTCAACAGGCTTAGCAGGAGATAAAGTTATTACATACAAGATACAATTTAGGGGTAAGGATTAATAGAAACAACCAGCATGGGATTGGAGTTCCTGAATCCTGGGAGGTGCTCTCCTTGTTAAGTGAAGTTTCAGTGAGATTGCCCTTCGCAGACCACTAAGAAGTTGTCACTCTTCAACTTTTTCATCTTTTTTGTGCAGTTCTGTTTCAAAGCTTGGTAAGAATAGCACGAGAAGGGCTAGAGGAGATGACTCTGCTGCTCCACTGGCTTTGCTAATGCTCTTCAGAGCAGCGTCCTCTCCTCAAGATCACGTCATCTAGTCCAATATCCCCAGTTCCTCCTTTCCCTTTCTCCCCTCTGAAGATAACCTGGGAAGAGAAATAGAATTATTTGAGTGCAAAAATAAAGTAAAATGAGAGAGGCTTTGGTTGAGAGAGGTCTCAACAGTAAGAAAGCAAAAGCATAAGAAAATTCAGGCACAAAAGCTATTTATTCTGCTCAGAAATACGTTTTTCTACTTCTGATCCTCTCCCTTCTTCACTTTGTGAAGAACCAGCAAAAAGTGAAGAACCAGCAGTTCAGGACAGAGTTGCTCCAGCTGCACCATCTGCTGAGGTAAGATGAACTTCCAGGTAAGGGAATCTCAAGCGCTTCCTACATATCATCTCTGCACCGTTTTGATTGTCCCTCATGGCAAACACAAAATCCTCTGTATTCTGAAAATAGTTGTCTATTTAATAGAGGAGCTTTCCATTGGTAAAGCACTTTGCAGCTGCGTTAGTTGTGGGAACTAGAAAATCCATCTTTTATTTTAAAAATTCTGGCTCCTGTAGACTCCTGGTAATCTCTAAAGTGCTGACTCCTCACAAAATGGCAGCAGAACTCTGGGCATGGATATAAGCAGCTCATTAGCAGTTCTAGATTTAGCCTGAGTAGCACAAATTCAACAAATACAAAGCTTGACAAGAAAGACTGGAGCATAAATCAGAGATGACATAAAGAATGGCCAGCTGACTTTAAGAAACACTTCTTATAAATCAGTATTGCCCACTTGTGCTACTGCTGTAGATTCAGAAGCCTCAACTGTTTAATACGGTCAGTGGTTTTGACCATGGCTTAAAAATTATTCAAAGCCTACATTGTTTAAGAGTCTGCTGTTATGACTGAGCTGGAAAGAGTTAATACAGATTCATAGATCAGAAATACCTTTTTACTAGATGGCTGTCTAGTAAAAAATAATGTGGATGCTTGCTGAAAGCACACTTTCAAATAGGGAATAGGAACAGAGGAGGTCAGAGAAATTCTATGTTGAATATACTGAAATTTTTTCAGAAATAAAAGAATTCAGAAATTTTTTTTTATTCAACTCTATGTTGAATAAATGAATTTTATTTTTTTTTTAGAGATGAGTGATTTTGGGTGTGCTTTAGAAATAATTTACATAGAGCTAATTAGAAAGTGTGATGAAGGATTCTGGTCTCCATTCATATTCTTCTCAGGTTACCAGTAGGGCCGCCCTAAAATCACTAGTGTTTAGTTGCTTTTGGTTTTTAATTAGCTAGAAAATAAAGCTTCCCTATTTCTTCCCGATTTCTCTGTGGCAGAGGCCTTCCCTGCTTACCTAGAGTCTTCTCTCATGCCCTGATCCTTGGAAAAAATGTCACAGTGGTTCAGGTCAGCAGCCTGGGCTCCCCATGCTGGCTGGAAAGGTCCCGAACTCGCCTGTTTGGTGAGGTGCCATGAGGCAGCTCTGGTCTGTGGCCCGGTGATCAGTTACCACGGGCAAGCCACACTCACAGCTACTGCTGAGGTGGTCAAGAGAGGCAGGGGACAGTGCACAGAGGGCCTGCTGGTCCTGTTTGCCCTCTCTAAAACTCCTTTGCTTTTCTGCCAGACAATATGTTAGTGATACACAGTTATTCAGTAAACTGCTCTGTGAGACAGAACCTGAGGATTGTGAGAGTGTTCATCTTGGTGGAAAAGGGTAAGAATGGGGGCAAATATATTGTTCACCTGCTGTAAACTTCCACGCTTTCAGTCTGATTTTCATTTACAGCTAACAAGGACAAGCATCTTTGTTACTTTTGCCAAGGTAAAGTTTTCAAAAAAATAACTGCAGTAATTACAGCCTTAATATTAATGTTAGAACCATATACTGTGTCTGTGTGTTGCAGCCTGCTCCCACCATGAACATTATGATGTGTGAGCTTTTTTTAGACCACCTGATATAAGTCAGAGCAAAACAGGCCCTGAAGCACCCAAGCCCCTTCTTCAGATCTGAAATAGAAACTACCTTCAAAGCTAAGCAGAGGTTGAAGAAATCCTAAGCTTTTTATATAGCAGTTTATGACCCGGTGTTTCTAAGATTTCCAGGTATTAAAAGATTCTCCATGGCACTTCAGACAGCTTCTTTTGATTGCACTGAGCCATTTTGTGTTACTGGCATAGTCTGGTCATCATCTACCTCCTCGTCCAGATCAGCTCTAGGTATGCTGAAGAGCATAAAGCCTTGTGAGATTGCACATGTAACCTCCCCACATTATCAAAACCAACTTACTTTCAATACCTTTGCCCAGGTTTAGCCAGTTATTAATCCACTAGGGATGATTCTTCTAATTCATGGCACTGTATTATTTTAAAGCATTATATGAAAGCCTTTTGGAAATCCACATACAGTATATGCCATTGTCCAGTAGACTGCTCTTTCCTAGGGTGATTCCCTGAAAACGGGCACTACGAGGTAGCTCAGTACAGGCTATTTTGTCATTTCCTATTGTCTGTTGCTGTAGGTGGGGTTTTTTGCAAAAAACTAATTTGACAAGATGCACAATGACTCTCTTATCCTTAATGTGATTCCATTGGCAGGGATGAAAGAAGTAAAACACAGGCTGAAATTAGACCTAGAAGACAAACAGTCCAGTGCTACACCACCCAAGTGTCTTCAGGTTTTCATGCAAAAAACCAGAAGGCAGCACACCCATCGGTACTTACACTCTTGATGCCTAGTCCTTGTAAAGTTATGTGTGTCTGTCTCCAGCCATGGCCACCATTTCTTCCCCAAACAGCTGGTCCATGAGCACCATTTTTTCTTACAAAGACTTGGAGGGCACCAGAATGCCGTCCAGGCACCTTGTGTCTAAACGACAGGCACAAGTCGCTGGCCTGAGCCATGTGCCCCAGCGGCAGGATTAGATGCGCTGCTCTTCCTTCTTTGCCTTTGGGCTCAGAGATGGTAAGATACTGTCCCCCTGCAAAAGAAAAAGCATTTAGGTTTGGTTTTTCTTTTTCTTAAATTCAATTATGTTGCTGGACCAAATGCACAAGAGTAATTAAAAAAAATCAAAACATATAAAAGAGCTCCACAAGGTCCAGTGAGCCTTCAATAAAGCATGTAGTTGCTGGAATGTGAGCCAGAACTGGTGCATCTGCCTCCTGCAGGGTAGGATTTATAGTGCTGGTCTTCTGTTTGCAGTAGCACCAGGTTAGGTCTTGACCACCTAATTTCTTTTTTACAAATCAAGTAATACCTCTTTTGAAAATGAAAATTTCATGTATTCCTTCATTTCTGCCAGCATGACTTTAAACCCACAGTGGATGTACATTTACACTGTAAAGTGCACGTAAGCTGCAGTTATTTGCTATGGGATGGGTGAGTGAGAAGGCCAACATAAATGTTACTGTGTCATTGAGCTACGGGTCTGTCCCTTTCCTTTGCTTTGGGAACTGTGTTCACAGGTTAGGTCTCAAAGCATATCCATTTGCAAACACAGATAGCCTTTTTATTTGACTATAATTTAAACTTTTAATCTAGATTACATACAGATATCTAGAAACAGTAATGATTTCCAAATGGCTGTTAACTTGATACACTCCCAGATGCCTTCTTGAACAGTAGTAAGTTGTCAGTGAACACAGGTATTTAATTCAAAACCTTATTATCATCTCTGATCATGTATGAAGTAAAGGTGCCTTCATAAAAACACCTCAAACATAAAAAGTAGAGGCTCTCAGGTACGACAACATCCATTAAACCCCCCCCCAAAAAGGTGTACACTTCCATGAGTCCCACACACCCTTTCACATAGGCACTCAAAGCTACAATACATGAGACCTCACATCTTGGAGAAAACCCAACCTGTATTTTTTTCTTTCTACTTTTCTTTAAAACCTTTGCAAGGCAGATGATAACTTTAAGATCTGAAATGACCAAAGGGAGGAGGGTTCACTTTTAAAAAATAAAAATAATTTTAAAAAATTCTTGTCTTACTCTTAACCTAATAATCTTTTTTTTTTTTTTTCCAAATGAGATCAGATTTTTTAAATCTTTTTTTTAATCAAACAATCCAAGTTCAATGAACTTAATATAAAGGTGGCATTTAGGCTCCTTAGTTGAAACCAATGATGTCGAAATAGTGGAGGTATGTAATATTGCTGACGTGCACAGCCTTTACGTAATTATAGAACAGAAAAGTATTTTTAATTCAAATTGTCTCCCTGCTACTACTCAACCAGAGCTTTATTTTTTGAAAGTTTCTTTTTGAAAGCCACAATTATTTCCCTCAAAAGCTGAGATGTTTAATGACAATATACCAGGGCTTGTCACGCACTTACTTAAAAGGAAAGCCAACCTTTTCTCCAACTCACTACTTCAACATAGGTATTTCAGTTCTTTGGTCTCAACGAGATTTAACAAAGCCAAGTACTATGCTGCTGTCTGGGGCCCCAGACCTGCATTTGGGCATGAAGTGGGATCCATTTGTCCAGGGATCTGTTAAAGTGGGGTTTTTTTTGGTTGGTTTGGGTTTTTTTTAATGTATTGGTTTTGCATCAAGGTAACTAACTGCTAAAATAAGCATAATAGAGTTCAAATAACTGCACCCGTTTATTGTAGGTACAATTATATCATTATAGAAGTACTGACTTGACTCATTAACTGCATCTGTTTCAGATAGTTACAGTGACTGAATCCAATCAACAGGAAACAGATTCAGGTAAGCACAAAGTCAATGTATCTGTAGGCAAGCCCCTGCAGGAAAAGGTCCCCTCAAATCAGCATTTTCTGCATGCAAGATAAGCTTATAAAGCTTCAGCCTGGCACCTTTCAAAATGCAAATTCTGGTAAACCAATAAAATAGCAAACTGTGAAAGGTGAAAGCAAACACTCAGGAACAAGCTGTGAAAATAAATCCTTGCAACACAGTATTTCAAACAGGAGGGAGTGGTTAGGTGACTTCAAGGGACTAGTTTTAACAGGTTATGTAAACAGCAGCAGAACCTACACAGGAAACAAAAATCTGACGTTGTCCCTGACTGGGAAGCAGTGCAGGAGGAAAAAAAAAAAAGTAAAAAAAATAAAATAGCCAGTTAAAAATCATAGTTCTGGAACTTACTTAATAGTTATTAATAACAAGCTTTGAGTACAGATAATGAATGTGCTTTGACTGACTTACATTCCCAGAAACAAAGCATTTTGAAGATGTTTGAATTATGTGTGATCTTTTTTAAAATGCCAGTCTGCAAGCAGGAGACAGCTCCCTCTTTTCTCATTTGCAAGTGGAAGGAGCTCTGCTCTCCCGAGTCATTCGTGAGACTTTTCAAGTATGGTAAGGAGCATATGAAATACTAGAGCATGCCTGCGGGTGGGGAGGGGCCTGCCCAGAAAGCGAAGGTGGCACTCCCACCTCGCCAGCTCAACAGCCTGAAAGAGGCGCCAGGCCACCTGCTGCGGTGGCAAATGACTGTCTGGTCCATGGCAGTGTAGGGACAGACACCTCTGAGGTGGTGCGCAAGGAAAATGGCTCTCGGTGCCCTCACCCTCCCTCAACTTAACCTATACTATTTCACTGCCTGAGAGCGCGTTTCCTTCCCAGGTCTGCTGTCCCCTCACATAATGTCAGCATTGTGCACTTCAAAGGCTGCTCTTCTGGGGATGAAGTAATCCCATCATTACGGGAGCCGAGATCTGTGTCTAATCCCCAGCGCTGTGGGGCGAGCACTGCCAGGGGAAGGGTAGGCAGGCAGGGCCAGCCTCTCACTGCCACACAGTAAATTCAACAGGGACAAAACACAACTGAGTTCCAGCACTGCAGGTGTGCGGTTCTGCTGGGACTACAGCGGGGGTGTGGGAGGGGTTGCTGCCTTGGCTGACCACCGGTGCCCATGCTGGTCTTCCCCTACCCTGCAAGTGGCTAGTGCACTCTCCCCTCTAATATTCATTGCCAGGTCATTTTTACCATCCCCAACATACCCATTTTCAGAAGTCTCTGCATACAAGCACCTAACTTGTCTTCCTTCCAGTTCCTTAACAGCTTTCCTACACACAGGTTGCTGTAACTTAGGACAGAATTCAATAAAAATCAAACTGAGAGGTTAAACTAGAACATGGTACTTGGCAGCAGAACAAAGACTATTTCCAGCACTTTCTACAATTTTGCTATTAATATAGAAATAATTATGTTTGCGTGGTGGTTTGAAAAATAAGCTTTGTTTCACTATAAATAAAAGTTGTTCTCTAGGCCACATTTTTGTTCTTTCTGACTCTTTTAAGACAGATAATCTGTTACTGAACACATTTACTACTCCTTCAGAGACATTCCTATTGTAAAGATAGCAGCTGTGATAAAAGTGCAAATTCTCAGTTGCGCTTTCATGTTGGGAATCCTCGGTTTTGATTTTTACACTCAGAAGAGGTGTGGGTGTGAAATATATCCCAGAACTAAAGAGAACAGAACCTGTGTAAATTCATCACAATGTGAGAACTGTCATCAACCTCAAGCCTGGGTGGCTTTTCAACTACAGGATGCAATTGTACACAGGTACCTTACCTGATGCATCTCTCACTGGTTCCCAGTGCAAGTCATCATCTTTGTCCTTGATCCATCCACACAGTCCACTATCAAAATTACAGCTGTGTACCAGCGCACCTGGGCAGAGCAGAACAGCAGATTTTAAAAATAAAATTTAAAAAGTGGATTGTTTTGTTGGAGAACTACAGCAATTTCCCTTGTGGCTGACACTAGCAAATAAATATGAAAATTAAATGCAGCAGCAGGAACACTAGAAAAAGAATGTACAAAAATACTAAACCAATAAAAAGGATGCTAGGGTTATTATTAACAATTCACACTATTTTTGTGCTAAATCTGTTAGGAAATTAAACTATAAAGGCTCACTTAAGTGGTGGCTTTTTTTCTTTTTACAAAGCATAATTTAAACAAGGGGCATAAGATGTAAGTGTCCTGTAAAAATGTATAAAAACCCGAGAAATCTCTAAAAACCTTAAACCTTAGGCCTTGGAAAAGGAGACATGATCTTTACCTGGGTCATCGTTTGCTTCAAATTCATCAGCAGTAATCCCTCTTTCAATTTCAAGTATTTCAAACAGATTATTGCTCACTCCAGGCTGGCGTGGAACTGTGAGAAAAGTAGTTTTTCAGAAATGAATGAGATAAAGGTAGTTAGTGACCTACTTCCTTATCTTTAATAAAAAACAGCAGAGCAGCTCTGGGCATTGTGCTTTTCTTGGAGAATTCAATACATTTAATTATATTTGACATGAAGATTCATAAATTTTATGTCTCCTTGATTTATGGATTATGTTGTAACATTTATCTGAGCACTGTAAAAGGTGATTCCAAATCTGCTAAAGGCTCTTCAAATCAAAGCTCTTTTTTAACCATGAAAAAAAGAGAGAAGCTTTAACCTTGGAGCACACTGTTCCCCTTCAAATGCACTTTTAAAGATGGTGGTTTCTCAATAAACTAAAGCCACATTAAAGCCTTTGCTCAAACTTTCTGATCCACTCGCCTTCCACAGGTGTTTAGAGGAGAATCTCAACAGGAGGCAGCGGCACTTGGAAGAGGCCCCACCCAGCCTTCGAAACACAGCCGAGGGTACATGATCTGTCTGCGAAGGGTTAGAGCTCCCTAAACCATTACCAGGATTGGACTGAGGTGAGAGGGAGGAGCTCTAATGGAGGCTGGAATTCAACTGTAATTACACTTTTTGCTTTCCAACAGTCTGCCCTTCAGCTGCTGTTCTCAGCTGCAAGAAGGAACACTTGACGATTAACGGGTGCAGAGGTTAGTAGACATTCAGCAGCCAGGACAACCTGAAATTTAAGAGGTCTTTGTGGAATGATGGCTGCCAAAGCCAGGTGGCTACAAAGAGATCCACTTACTTCTTTTGCTCTTCCAGTCTGTATAAGTCTCCAGGAGTAACACTATGTCATGCCTGATGGACAGCTGTCAACTAGAGATACACAGCTTGCACTGCTTAGAGCTGTCTTGGAAATTCCTCTTTTAGAGGCAGGTCTAGCACACAATTAATAACAGCAGTAATATGTTTCAGACATGTCCTTAGATGTTACAGACACCTCTGACACCCACGGTATTTGTAAGGGCCTTATCTATCAAAAGCTTGACACATTTTCCATAAAATAAAGTATCTTAATGCCACTGTAAGCTTCTTCAGCAAGTGAGAACAAGAAGAATTGAGATGATTTACAATTCTAAACTGAAATAAAGGACTGTTGTTTTTAGGAAATCAAACCAAAGGTAAGAAGGAACCTGTTTTCCAGTAGGACAACATGTAAATAGCACTGCTGCAAGAGCTCCTCTAAAGCCAGAAGACACAGGAAAATGAAAAATAAAAATGAAGTTGCTTCCTGCTTTTTGGAATTAGGACAAAATAAGCAGTCTCATAAAAGGTCAACCAAATGCTAATGTATTTTAAAAGTAATATTACAGGCTACAGATCTTGGATGTAAATTTTTTATAATAAAAATAAATAAAAAAAAAAGCTTGAAGTCTGCAGGAAGCTGATTAACTACTTAATATCATAGTAATTTTTTGAATCATTATGTCTCCTCTGGTTTTTGGGTTTTTTTAATCCTTTATAGATTTTGGATTATGTCTATTTGCAGTCTAGGACATTAGTGCCCAAACAGCCTCAAGGACATTAGGTTGGCTTGGCCTGTTAATTTTTAAGGATGCATTGTTTGTAATAATATTTTCTCTGCTTTGTTTAATCTGGTTTTTTGCTTACGTGATTAGAATTGTGAGATTTAACACAAAAGAAACCTTACAGTGTGCACAGCCCACAGCACCGAGGCCAATAATCACCCTGCACTACATTTATGCACAAACACTATATTCAATTATGTAAAAAAAAAAAATCTGTTTACCTCAGGCAGCCGAAAATCAAACCAGGAATGCTCAAAAACCATCGTTCACCCCTAATCCCTCCCAGCAGTATATGCCCGTCCTTCCTCAGAGCTCCATCTAAGGTGTAGGCGGGACAGTGGACCAAGCACATGGCACAGCTACAGGCACACCCGCACGGGGGTGCGTAGGGCGGTATGAGCTGCTCTGATGTGTACCAGCATACACACTCTTACACTGCTCTAGCTGCATCACAGCCTGGGACAGCCAGGAGCAGTAGCTGATGGAGCAGGTACGTGTGTGAACGCTCTACGTGTGCCCAGACCCTGCCGCTGTGGAACACACAGCAGCTACTGGCACCATTTAAACTCAGCTGCAGTGGTTTTGCTCAGGGATGTTAAAACCTGGTAATGCGGTATCTTGGGCTTCCTGTGACCAACCACCTGGGGCAGCAAATGTGGCAGGATATTTACTTAGTAAGCCTGCTAAACTATCAGCATCCTGTTAGCGTGCTACCGGCATTTCTGCCAGGACATGCTCTCCTGCAATTTCGCCTTCAATAAGCCCTCACAGTGGAGTGTCGCCTCACATTACAACCACGCTGCAGGCTGCTGCTCCCTGTGGAATGCAGCAGTCCCCACGCATGAGACATCGACGCTGCATCCCCAGGGATTATCACCTTGCCTTTCCTCTGCTCGGACTGTGCTAAGGAAAAAAGATACTCTTCATTTCCTACATGATGAAGAACAAGTTGGCAATTTGCTTCAAAACTGCTGAGCGCAGCGTGCATACGTACTGGTGCTAGTCTGGAATGGACACACGGCCTTTTCTCAAAGTATCTTTAGATCTGACACATCCTGGGGCACAGGGATGAAAAGAGGCCAGCCCACGGGAGCAGATGGAAAAGCAAGCTTCCCCCTCCCTGTGCTTCAGGAGGACCCCAGCCTGCGAGGAACCTCACAGTGCCATCACCCTCAGGCCCCCACGCACCCACCAGCGATGGGGTGCCCACATCCTCTTCTCATCTACCTTAACACTCTCTACCTCAATACCTTCCTGTTCTTCCCCTCTGCCTTTCTCAGGGACCAAACGCTCATACCACAGTCCCACAGGAAATTAACAGGGCTCTGAATGAACTCTGTGGCAGAGAACATTGAGGAAACTCACTGCCGTGCTCTAAGATTTCTAGGATACTCAGAGGTCACGATCTCAAGGTCTGTACTTGCCCTGTGGATCCCCTTCCCAGTCCCCCATGGCCCTTGTTTATGGAGAATACTGCAGG
The DNA here is from genome assembly GCF_000700745.2 of Antrostomus carolinensis. Taxonomy (NCBI): domain Eukaryota; kingdom Metazoa; phylum Chordata; class Aves; order Caprimulgiformes; family Caprimulgidae; genus Antrostomus; species Antrostomus carolinensis. The sequence goes on along the minus strand of NW_010321033.1, from coordinate 40,629 downwards.
AAACATTAGGAATTTATTTTCCAAACCACTTCTGTTTACTTACTAAAATATCATTTCTAATGCAGTTCTTTTATACAAATCTGAGTGACATCTGTGCACACATACAAGCATTCTCTAAATTAAAGTTGATGTATTTGCCTGTAATTAAAGCTCTACAAAAAAATAATTCTTCAAAACTTTTCTCTAAAGTTGTCTCCAAACCCTGCTGTTATGAACTTCTAGAAGAACGTGCTGCAGAGCTTTAAACAGTCACTTCAGTGCTCGGACCTAATTAGAGGAATGTGCACTCAATACAAAACAAGAGTTACCATAAGAGATGCAGGACTCTAAATATGATCCATGTGTACACTTCTTCTTGCTACGACAATTAATAAGTTGAGTGGTGATCGTGGGAGAAAGTATTTGGCACAATTATTTTCTGCAAGCTTTCCAAGCCCTTTCTGTGTACTTTATATAGCGTATCAGTGTGCTTTTCACTTAACTTCAATGGTTTGATAACGTTTGTTAAATATAAACTTGGCTTCTTTTTCTTGGAGAATTTTATAAGCTCTGAGTGAGCCAATACATCAACACTACCATATTCTCAAAGTTCACTAGCTAAGTTCTTCATAGATGCTTAAATGTGTGGGGGGGGAACATTTAATAACTGCATAAGACTGATTTATTTTCAGCTGTTTAATCCTTTGGGAAAACAGTAGGACTTTTTTTTTTTTTCATTTACTTGATAATTACTAAGTTTAGGAGTATAAGAGATGGTGTGTACATATGTTATTTGTAATTAGAGAATAATCACTGTTTTGGTGTTACAAAACCCAAAATAAAACATGGAGTGCAGCTTCATGTTATCAGCAATTGTTATGACTATTAATAATGCAGTGTTCTGCCTTACAACAAACACGGAGTTCTTATGCAATTCCATTCCACACTAATCATGACCAAGCTTCCCATTTGTTACAAACAAACAACAACAAAAAAGGACAAAAAATTTTTGACTGCATAGTTACGATTGAAAGTTGTTGAAATCTACTTCCAAAAAATACCCCACAAGTGATGAGATCTCATGCAGAACTAGTAGAAAACAGCTAAAAGGAAGGGTACTCCAGAGGTCAGTCAGACTTGGGAAACAAGGATATGTCCTGTTTTCCTCCAGGGAAGACTTTGATATATGCTGGGCTAAAAAGAAGGGGCAACAGAGATGTACACTTCACGCTTTTATCTGGGTACCCACTGTGTCCAGGATATGTTGCCTAAAACTCCCCAGACTCAAAAATTTTGCAGTGAGAATTATTTCGGGAAGGGCTTTCATTGACTGTCCCACCCACTACAGCACCATTGGCATAAGAGGGGAGAGATGGTGCTAGACCCCGCTGAAGTCCAATCCTGCATTTCTCGGGCAGTTACAAGGCTCATTAACTTTGACCTAAATCAAACATCACATTATATATCTTTCCAGAAGATTTTATAAAAAGTAACCTGCCTGCTTTTCTATGAGTGGCTATTCAGGAGGTACAGAGTGGCAACCGAGTTTCAGGGAAACACGGCTAAATAAGTAGCCTACAGAAGCTGGCATATCAGATCTGGGGATAAAACCGTGTGATTTGTAAAACCAGATCTTAGGATTTAGCTCTAGAGTACAAACAGAAACAAAGTGCCTATCTTAAATACTTAAATATGACGACAAATACATTCAAATAGGTGCCAGAACAGTGAAGACAATTAAAATGCTACTGTAAAATGATGCTACTCTAATGATATCAAGGAATTAAAAAAAACACATTCTTTGCTTTTAGCATTTCCTATTTTTCAAAAGCTTCAAGGATCACATAATTACATCTACTGCACTAAGAACTTTTCAGACATTGAAAGAGGGAGCAGAAAGAATCAAGTTTTAATCCAATCTTTAAAATTTTTAACAGCTGCTATGAGAAGTCTCCTAATTCCAATCTTTTCATCTCCACTAAGGGCTATGAAGGAAAATTGCTGAACTACCTTTTAATACAGAAAAGGGGTTTTCTTCTTGCTCTGCTGATATCTAGTATTATGCTTTGTCTTTAAACTTATGTAGATCCCAATGGTGGCAGAAATTCATAGTCTCATTGAGCAGTTTGTTATATTTGTTAGAGACTTTATCCATCTGAGTAACCAGAAAAGATTCCTCTGTACTTCACTGTAGTTTGTATCAGTCCTGAAACAGTTAAATATTAAGCCATTGCTGCATTCCTCCCTCATTGCCATTCCCCCTATATCCATATCAGGAGAAGATTATCCTTGGTGCCAGATTCCACTGTCTGCATCTGACTAAGTGGTTCAAAGGCCAAGTGTAGGAATTCGATTTTTAAAAAACACTCTTTTTTTTGTTCTCTGAAAAAGCAGCTCCCCAAAGTCACTGCAGGCATTTTTAGAAAAGGTGTAAAGCATCTAAAGAAAAGCCACAACCCAATACCTTTCAAAAATTGCAAAGGCATTAAATAACATTATCAGCATTATTATAATTTGTGCTCTTTGTCATCACTGAACAGACCAATTTCACTGGTTCTCAGCTGATTTCAAGCTGAGCAGCACATTCAAGAGTGCTCTGAAGTGAAAACTTAAGGCAAGTTTACTCAGTGTGTGGGATGGCAGGTCAAGTAACAATTAAAGGAGAAAATAGGGAGCACCAAGTCACCAAAGGTAAGCTCAGGAAAAGGTTAAATAATGGAAAATTAAAATTTGAGAGATGCTCGCAGAAAAAAAGTACACTTGCCCAGGCACGTTTCCTCTCATGATGTGGACCAGTCCTAGACCACTACTCTGTTTGCAGGATCTGGTCTAGTGCACTAGGACATCTATCAGCGTAGAGCGCACCAACTACCCCTTTGCCAGGCACGGGTTGCCCAGCTGAAGTACCACCTACTCAGATGGTCAAGCAAAGCAGCATTTACTATCATGCTGCTTTGTCAAAGTCTGGCTAAGGCTTCAGAGCCTGAGGGGGAAAAAAGGACGGAAAAGTCCATGCATCACAATAACCTAGTTTAAAGGCACTTTAAAAATTGAGGCCTTCAGCAGATGCTATGGGCTGGAAGATCAGAATCGAGGGTGGCTGGCTACAGTGCTCTCTGTGCTGGGTTTCGCCCATCCTTACGTGATAAAACACTACCTTTTGTGACTCTCTGGGATACAAGAACCCTTGGCGACACACAAGGAAGCAACCATCTAAGAAGACACTGTAACTCTTCTGAAGACTTTACAAAACTGAAGTTAAGTCCTACTTCATGATCTGAGTGGATCTAACATCAATTTCCTCCTCTGTTTCCCAGACAATGAGTGCTATAAGATGACTGAATTGCTGCCTGCATTCTCCCATGGGAAACAAATAAAGGCAGCAAGAGCGAGGCTCTCTCTTCTCTTTTCAGGCAGGCATGGGGACCACAGTGCAAATTCATTTTTGAGAACGAGCTTTTTTGCTGCCTCAACTGGACAAACGGGTGCTGTGGGGAAATGAACCTAAAAGAGGCTCAGTATAAGCCAAAAGAAATCAGCTCTTATCCACAACCCAAGAACACTGTAAATAAAAAAAATAAATGCCTCTGGATAGATTGTGGAAGAGGACACCAGTGACCACTACCTAGGTACTTTCAAAGTGGGCAGAGAAAAGACAGAAAAAAAGAGCAGAAAGGAGAGAAAAAGAGATAAAAGAGAGGAGGAAAGACGCTAGCTTCATTAAGGATCACACTACTAGCACCAAGCCAACTCCTACCACACAGGTGGAGTATGCCTTCACACAGTTATGTCACACATAGATATATATACATCAAGTGTCTCTTTAGCAGGGCATAGAAGAAATAATATGGGATTAAAGACACATATCTATTGACTTCATCTGAGGAGCCACCTGCCCCTGTATTAACTGCTAAGGCCAGTAACAATTGCTGGTGCCTGACCTGTTGGAACCCTGCTGTATTGCACACTGAAGCCTTTGAAGCGATGTATGTGTATCACAAACCTCAAAGGGTGGCAGCTGATCTAAATAGCTGATCAACACTTTGCAAAGATCATTTTTTCCCATGTTTGTTACATGTACCATAAGGTGAGCTTAGAGTTGTAAAAGAAAAGACTTTTACTTTCCTACTTTCCAAACCATTGTATCTGAAGCATACATATTGAAAGTATTAGCTTCAAAATCTAGCCTCTAGGGAGAACACAGAAAGACTAATTGCAAATGATAAGCTTTGTACAGATGATTGTTATGACTTTGTGAAAATAGCCAAAAACTATCCCTCTGCTTTAGAATTCCAGAGAACACTTGCCACATGAGACACTTGGGAAGCACAATGTTAGAGTCTAGAATAATTTCCATAGAATTCTGTATTTTTAACTATTGGTTCCCATTATATTAAATTTGGGAGTCTTTACTATATTCCTTTTTAGAATTTTACATAAAAATGTTTTTAGATTTTTAACTGAATATAGACTGTTTAAAAAAATACCCTTGAAAAAGCCAAAAGCACACTCCTCTGAGTAGTATCAAGATTTATCTTCCTAAATTCTAAATTAGCTTTTGTCTCTATTTTAAATTTATCAAACTGTTAAAATGTCAACAGGGAAAACAAACCATTTTTTACAAGGAACAAAATATTTCACTGCATAATGACCTAAGAGAACACAGCCCAAGAAGTTACCACACAGATGCCAAAGAACCCAGAAAAAAGCTGCCACGTTGCTTACACCCCTGCTCTGAGACAGCAAACTGTTCCTCCTACTACATTGCCTCAGCAGCGTTTTTTGTAGCTCAAGCTGAAGGAGAAGGGCTGATCCAGCACACTCTCCAGGGCTGATCACCCCTGCTCTGAGACAGCAAACTGTTCCTCCTACTACATTGCCTCAGCAGCGTTTAGGGCTGATCCAGCACACTCTCCAGGGCTGATCCAGCACACTCTCCAGGGCTGATCCAGCACACCCTCCCCGTCTCTAAAATTAGCGGCAGAACTAAAGATTAAATCGGGTGTTGAGCATTTCTTGGCAGACACACCTACGTCTGCATGTGCCAGTAATGTCTTGTGTGGCATGCACTAAAGCTGGCGTAGAAATGGGGCTGCAGATTTCAGAGAAGCTCTTAAAATGACGTGTGCTCATGCTATGAGCATCTTTACTATCTTCAGCTTTTCACGTATCCATTTTCACAGACGCAATCTATAAAATTAGCCTCTAGGTTATTTTTATGCAATTTTCCCATTGCTTAGTCATAAACATCCAAGACTATTTGAATGCATACAACATAGGTGACATAAGAGTCTTTAGGTAATCAGACATGGTCCCATTTCTTACCATTCTTAAAGCTGTGGAAATACACTGTTTAAGGGTGACTCTCAACTCCCTGAATTTTAACCCATTGACCATCTATGAATTATGTTGCATTTCAATACTTTTCAATTAGATGTCTTTCATTTCTCCAAAACTTCTGTCTGAAGGCACCATTAGGTTAAGCACTTATACAGGATGATACACTCACAAATAATTTCAGGAAGAAAAGAAATGAAATTTTGGGTTGAACTGATTCAGAACTTCCTCCTCACATTTTTATTAGGTAATAAAATCTATTATTTGTGCAGCTTTGCCATATGACCATTTTCAGTTTCATGTCTTTGTTCTAATTGATAAAGTGCTCCAAAAAACCCAAACAGCACAGTGCCTGCTTTCACCTCACTGCATCTACAATTCTGATAAATGAAAGGGTATGTAAAATTACTTACTGAACACATCTCCTCGTGGTTTCTGAGGATCTAGATGGATCCTGTTGTCATGTGTAGTTCCCTGGGAAGATGTAGTTTCAGTGGGAACATGTGAAGGCTCTTCAGTTGTTATTAGAGGAGTTCTTTGTGGTGGTAGTGTAGGTCTTAATGTTGTAGGTTGAGGTGGTGTTGGAGGTGGAGGCCTCGTCACTGGCTTTGTTACTGGCCTTGTTGTCACTGGCACATATCTAGTGGTTGGCTTTGGTGTCAGTCGAGTTGTTGGCCTGGGTGTAGGACGAGTTGTTGGCCTGGCTGTAGGTCGAGTCGTTGGCCTCGTCACTGGCCTTTCTGTAACAACAGCAGGTACATATGGTGGTCTGAGGGGTTGCCTTGAGCCTCCAATTTCAGGAATCCTATTGATTATACCACTGCCTCCCTTAGGGAGTGTGCTGTTGCCCTTGAGTATATGATAAGGACCAGGTGGTTCAATCATAACATTAGGAATAACTGCAAAGAGAATCAAAATGGGACCAAAATGGACATCTGAGTCTCTCGCTGGAGAAACTTAACAATATATTTCATTATGACAGAGAGAGTCTTTGCTGAAATAATTTCTCTTCTTCTGAATGTTTCCACTAATTAGAAACATGCTTTAGCATCAGCACTGCTGAATTATCACATCCCTTTAGATAGTATTTCTCATTTCTCAAACAGCAGTTCAGAGATGATTTAGAATGACTGAAGGCCAAGAGACTTCCATACCCAACTCCTTCTAAGCATCAACTCTCTATCAGAGTTGGCAAAACTTACCCAAAAGCATTGTTATTAAAAAAACACAGACAGGAAGATGTGTGTTAAGCAGTTTGTACTCAGGAGTGGAGGAAAGCTTAGTAAGACTCCAATGTTACAACCATTTTGGTCAATGTTACAACCATTTTGGCAGATACCTTTGGCTTAAGAAAGTTACCTTTCACATCTCTTTACTACTTCTAAACTTTTCTCCTTGTCAATAAGCATTAATCATTTAATGGAGATTGAACTTAAGCCAATAGCCTTTATTTATACCTTTACCTTTACTAAACACCAGGAAACTAAGTAAATGGCATTTTTTTCAGCCTCCACAAAAAGGAGGTGAACTGAGCACCACCCACACCACTGTGACAGTGCTTACAGTACCATCTCCCCAAATACTTCATAAAGAAAGGACAACAAACTTTAACTTGGCTTCACAAGGGGAGTTTCTGCAGACATGAAACACAAGAACATCTGTTTTTTTATTTATAATTTTCTATTTGTTAATAAGCATTTTATATCTCACTGGAGATCTCAAAAGCCCCAATCAGAACACTAGTCATATATTTTGTCTACAAGTGTTTCAAGTATAATACAGTTAAAATGAAGAACTAGTGTTTGTTAAATGATTAATTGTTTGGTGTTAGCAGGTAAAAAGGTTTTTTCACTGGCCACCTCTTTATTACTATTCTTCTGAATACCCTGCAGTTTTTACATTATGGTATATTAAAATATAAAATATCAGGACTATGTCTCAGTGTAATACATGTGAAGTGTGTCCACATACAATTGCAAACACTCAGGTTGTAAAAGATCACCTTAGCCAGGCCACATTACCATGACAGCTACAGCCAAAGGCACTAAGTCTGCAACGGTACAGCTCTTTACAGAGATCAGTGAGTCACCAAACACCAGAACCCAAGTATGAACACAGGGTCCTTGAAAAGACTCAGATGTCAGAGAGCTGCACCTCTGAGGGATGTCAAATGTCGGAGAGCTCCAATGGCTTACTCTGTACCAAGGGGGATGGCTGCTTCTCCCAAAAGAAAGGTGAGGGAGGGAATTGTCTAACAGGGAATTCTTCCAGAGAAATCCTCTTTCTTGGCTCTGCTTGCGTCTGGGGAGCAGGGGGAAGTGGATAGGGGAGCTGCTGAAATGGGCCAATTGTGGAGTGTACATAATAAGAGGGTATGAGTAATATGTACTGTTAGACCAGACCTACCCTGCTTACTCAGTTGTTCTCATCCTGGAGCAATCTCTAGAATCAAGCTGTGAACAGGGAGAGGTGAATTTCTTTCTAATTATGAAAATGTCTCAGGGAGAGGTATTTTTACCAGAGCATGCTAAGACTCAGAAAACTCTGACTACATTCCCCGGCCCTTTATTAAGTATTAAAAATAGTTAAGAGAAACTGAGCCTGACAGTGCTGTATCTTAAAATTTACAACATGGGACACATTTAATTTCAGAATTCCTTTTTTAAAAGGATCATTACATACCTATGCAGTTTGTTCCATTGTCTCTGTACCCCTCTTTACACTTGCATTTGTAGGATCCTGGTGTATTGTAACATCGTGAAAAACTACCACAGTGATGGTGGCCAAGGGAACATTCATCTATATCTGCAACAGAAAGTTACATGAGAAAAAAACATTTACATCAAAGAAACTTGACTCTCTGCTTATCCCTGCAAAAACACAAACAGTAGTATGATCATCTGGAAAAAAATATTAATTTTAAAAAAATTAATAAAACTGAATTGCCAGTGGGAAAAAGAAGACTGACAGTCACAAGTCAATGCGGTGATACAAATGTTAGGGTAAAAGGAACTCTGGTATTGCTTAGCTTATACCTTAGCATCAGCTTCAATGATGTGCTGTGGGTAGATTGCAGTTGAGATCATGAAGATCACAATTTTAACAACCACTTCTTAAAGGTGATATGACAAGAAAAGAAAAACTGAGTGTATGAATATGCACGTTCTTAACCACACAGGTATTAACTGAATTTTTCATCAAATGCTTCCTCTATTGTACATCTCTCTAGATGTTTCTACATCAAGTAGGAACTTCTTGAAACATCTTATATAGCATTTCCATGTTTGTTATTAGTGATGCAAGCAAAAATCTCCAAATTCCAGTGCTCTGCATAGAAATTTATCTCCAAAAAATATACTTAAACAAACACAAAGCAATGCCTCATTGTCTCTACATGATCCTTATTTCAGTGAGAGGATCACAACCAGTCGAGGACCTGGGAAACTAAGACAGTGGGATCTGGGAACATCTTTGTCGAAGTGCATACAACAACTGCATTCTAGTCTCATGTCCAGACAAAGACGGGTTATTTCCCAATTCCTGCTTTTTCCCCACCTGTCTGCAGGAGAAGGAGAGTTGGGCAGCCTGGGTTGGAAGGAGCTGGGGTGTGCCCTAGTCACATTTTCTTATCTGGAATCTTGGGGTACGCTTCAGAGCACACCTGCATTACAGCTCAGACATAGCCTAAGCTCACACACTGCTCCACACCTACAATTGCCTGTGCACAGTGAAACCTCTGGGGACAAAAGCTTTGGAAAGGGATTCCTGGGCTCATCAGCTCTGCTCTCCCACTAGCTTCCAAAGGAAAACCAGTTACAAGAATGGGGGCCAAACATATGCTTTCTTTTTCACAGTCTATTTCTGTAATCCACCCTTTCCTAAAATACAGATGCAGTGCAACCTAAAACAACCTGCTTCCAAGCCATAAAAAATAAACATTCCACTTTAAACCATTAATTTCAGTTTACAATACACAACTCTATTACATGCACATAACAAATATGTTGTTGTTACCATGGCATTGGTATTTGCCTCCGATGTACATTAGATCAAAGCCTTTATGACACCTGCAAACGTAGCTTCCAAAAGTATTGACGCAGTGCCTAAATCGTGGACAGATAACTCTCCCAGTAGCACATTCATCAATATCTGTGGAAACAAAGGAACTGTATTATTCTTAATAGCAGTTAAAATACAATCTATACTATTAAATTAAGCTGGTTTTCACATAATTAAAAACTAAAGAAGAATAGCCAGGTATTTTTGATGAGGTCCTTTTGGCTACAAGCTGGTCAGCCAGCAGTAATACCTGAGCACTTCTGGCTGTGCCATCTTACTTCAGCTCCTGGTCACTCACTCAAATCTTCACACATCCTGCCAGAAGCCTTTACAAATACTGTGAGTGACAAGAGATGCAACGGCGTATTCAGCTCCTGGTCACTCACTCAAATCTTCACGACTCCTGTGCCAGAAGCCTTTACAAATGTTGTGAGTGACAAGAGATGCACCTGCATCACAAGCATTGCTACTGAATTTGGAATGCTTGCTCTATGCTCTTGCCATCCTACTATCCTCCTCCTTGGAGAGGAGATGTTCCCTAATTCCCCACATAACACACAACAGCTTCTTCAAGGCCTCAAAACACTCATCCTTAAAACTGTAATGGTATTTGTCTGAAGAAAAGCTATTTTGTGCTATTTGTAGAACTTGCTTTTGTCCCACTGGGTATAAAGAGAGCATCTGGATTTACAGGCAAGGAATAATAATAAAAACTAGTCCAGTAATTATTCTTCCAAAACATGCTTGAGTTATTGTTCCTGTTGCACAGGTCACATGTGTACATTCCAAGTACATCACCCTGCAGTAGGAAGTGGTTCTTTTTAAAAAAAAAATCTCAGGTGTCCCTAATCCATGATCTGCCCATTGAGCCTATCAGGAAATTTTCATCTGTTCAGGACACACTCTAAACAAAGAGAGTTCAAGCTAATACCGGGGGTGCAGTATTGCTGGTCTCCTACCAGTTAGTTACCACAGGCCAAATGCTTTTTGAGTGCCTGCTCTTTGCAGTCTCTTACCCTGCACAGTGCCTGCGCTGAAGCTGACCCTTCTTTCAGAGACCTTCTTTCAAGGTGACCTAAGTGACCTTAAAGTACCTCTGATGCGCTGAGATACATGGCTCCCATTTGCCCTGTCAGGAGCTCCCAGCAGGACCTGAAGCAGTGCTTCAGCAAGCAACATCCAGGCAAAGACAGAGGAGTGGGAAGACACGGGTGACGTTCAGTAAATGTCTGATGTCCCTCACCTCCCAGAAGCTGCTGTTCTTCACGCTGACTACCAAGCCAGGCAGAGGCCCAGGGAGCAGCCGATGCTCACCCAGAGCTGCTTTCACTGTCTGGGAAACTCTCAAGTGAGGTCAGGCTGATACACAAAAGCTGCTTGTGCTACCACTCACTTGGTAGCACTTGGACACCAAGCTTAAGCCTGCTGAGTGCTTGAACCCTAGTTCTTCACTGAGGTAGAGACCTGGCGTGCACAGCTGCCTCTGAGGCACGCCACTCCTGACATTTGTTGCTTATCTACAGGGCACGGTTCAAGCCTTTGCTCTGCAGCTCTCTCAGGCTCTTGATCTATGGGAAAGCAAGATTTTGCTCTCCACGCAATTCTTTTCCCAAAAGGAACACTTCAGCTGCAGGTGTCAAGAGTGCAAAACAAAGCTGAGTGATTGATGCCCTGCTGCTTGTGAACAGGGCAGAGGGAAGCCTGAGACTCTCGCCCAGCACAGAAAAGATGTTACCACAAAACTGCTGGTCGCTTAGGGCAGCTACCTGAGGAAGGGGAGATGTAGCTTCAAATTCTCCAAGCTGTGTTTCCCACAGCCAAAAGAAGTGACCTAAAGCCATGAATTACTGGCTGGATGAACTCTCCCAGTAGCTCCTGCTGGCGCTGTCCCACTCCACATGAAGGATTATTGAGGACAGCAAGGATTCAACCCCTCAGCTCCCACACTCCAGGCCCCCCAGAATAACAGCCCTCTCACTCTCAGACAGGAGCACTTCTGCAATGCTGCTGTAAGGGCCTGAATGAGAAAGAAAATTAGGCCAATACTGGGCACCTCTCCACATGCCTCAATCCCCCTATAAATCTGCCTCTTAGTTTGAATCTATTATTGATGGTTTAAGGTTTGAGTACATTATTAACAGTTTTACAAATTCTACTGTGTTCCTTACAGTCATTTAATTTACAAACCACAGATCTCTACTCCTTACTAAAATATTATTGCAAGGTTGCAAATTTCAGACTCTTTTGATTTCAATGAGTTAGGGGGTTTTTTGTTGGCTTTTTAAAATTTTTAATCTTTAAACCACAACTTCAAAAAAAAAAATCCAGTAAGAAAAAGATTAGCCACTGAATATACTCATCAAGGCATGGATTATGTTCTTTAAAACTTAAAGGAGCTTGTCCTGCCTTTTCCTCTGTCCATATTCATGTTTTTGCAAATTCCCACAAGGCAAGAAGTATGTTAGATAATGAGAGCATGGTAGTGGTATTGTTTAACTTTCTAGGCAGTTATACATCCTAGGGATACAGAACTGAACTGCTAATCAATAGGCTATTGAAAAGTCACACAAAAATAATGGAAAAAAGTAAGTCTACTGCTTGCATTTAATACAAGAGCTGGGTGGATGCTCGTTACTGGTGGGAAAACCACTTTTTGATCATTACCTAGAAGATGGCATACAAGTGCTTACGATTAGTTTCCTGCAGTTTTCAAACAGTGCAGTGACTGTGGCTTCTTTCAAGTCCATGGACCCACGCCAATTCACACCTGGGCCCACACAGGGTAAGGCTGTTTTCCTTTGCCTGCTGCAACATGCTGCAGCTCATGCCTGCTTCCTATGAAAACCTGGGCATGAAGGGGTGATTTGTATTCTGATCTCAGCCTGGTCTGCCCTGGAGGTGCATGCCCAGACCTAGTGCCAGGGAACTACAGTCTTGCTTCTCTCCTGCTATGAGTATGATCATATTACCAACTCAAGCACTAAACAACTATGAGATTGATTTTTAAAAAATATTATTGTCAAGTTTACAAAGCCATATTTTCAAGTTTCTATACACAACCAAAACAACTAGAAAGAATTTATTTTACAGTGAAAATGATTATTTTCAGTCCTCAAATAATTTCACACCTTCTGAAGCTGAAATGTGTATACTGCTAATTTCATTAAAGGAAAGTCCCAATCCAAATAGCTGTCAACACTGCTTGATTTATTGATTCAAGAATCATTAATCAATTAATTAGTCAATTAATCCATATTTTCACTGAATACTTTGCTGAATTCTTTGTCAGTTATTTAGTTTATATGATTTACATTCATAGCCAAATTGTTTGGTGGCTCTTTACTGATTGACTGGAAAGAACATTTTAACAAAAGAATGATCAGCACGGGTTAAACTAAGAATAGAATAATGCCTAGAGGAATTTCCACCTGTACTAAAAATAAACATTACATTCCCAGCTGTCTTTCAAACTCTCCTCAAACATGGATTTCATGAGCTGCAGCCAATGCACACTTTTTTTTTTACCATCACCTACATTTCTATTTGTACTGCAGCAATACCCAGACCCTTGCTGCAGATGACAACCTTCCCCAACAGTGATGGGCTTGTACACCTGTGAGGAACAGGCACAGTCTTAGCCCCAAATAGCTTAAATTCCTGGGAGGTATTTACTGGTTTTAATACAACTCAAACTTGATAGAGAAGTAACACAAGAAGGGTGCATGTCACAATCACTTGTTACCAAAAAAGGGGAGTAGAACATGTTATGACCCATGAAGGGCAGGCATCTCTTGCTGTGACTACCTTCTCTGTATTGTACAAGACTGCTCTGAATTTTTTGTGGACAATTTTTAAAATAGGTTATGAGATCAATCTGAACGATGCACACTCAGTTGAAATGAGGGTTCACAGTTCTTCACCTTTCTGGGAAAAAAAGGTCATTTTTTGAGAACTACACTGAAGAACTGCAAGAGCTTCATATAACTGGTTTGAGGACTAGTCTTTAGCATTAGAGGTGCACTTTGTTTATTTATTCACATATTCACAGTATGAAGTTTGCCTGAATATACAAATGGACACCAGGAGAATCTTTCAAGTATTTTTCTAGCAAATTACCATCCTTGGTATAACTTCCTTGAACTTACACTTAAAATCACTCAGCTCACCATGGTATGGCACAAGTCTCTTCCAAGGATCTCTGTCTGCCATAATGTCCACAGCATGATTAATCACAATTCAATCCTTTCACCATGTGACAACGGTGGGTTTTTTTCTCCTGTCCTACCCATTCTTTTGCATACACAGACATGCCAATCATGCACTTCAGAAAGCCTCTTAGAGCTGAGCCTCCTCCTCACATCAGAAGATCTAGAATTTGTCCCTTGCTCTGTCAACAAATTCTTGGTCAGCACAGGTCAGCTACTTGGAGAACCACCTGCCCTGTGGACAGCCATGATACCCAAATGGACAACTAGGGCATCCACACTCACTTATATGCTCTCAGTGCAAGTGTTGTTACTGGTTATGGAATTGTAGCGCTGCATAGAATATAAATAATAAAATCACTGGAGCATCATATCCACTCAGGATGTATAGTTAATGACTAATGAAACCACATGTCACACTGTTCTTCAGACCATAGTAGAGTGTGGCACGATACAGTCTGATTAACCATAAGCACCTTTTCCACATTCACAAACGTGGGAACAAAACATTTCACCAGTATACAGTCTGAATTCCTGAGTTTATTTTAACCTGGAGTTTTCACAGTATGGAAGAAAGACAGTAGCTTCAATCCCATTAATATCAGGAGCAGGCACAGACTTTCACCTCAGCTCAGTATAATCTCAATGATTTGCACAAATTATCCCTCTACTCCCTGAGCCTAGGCACCACCTTGTTAGGTATGAGGAAGAGCCGACCTCCCCATTCTTTTTTTTATGCAGGCAGGTATTTTGGACTCTGTTAGCAGTAGCTTAAAATGACCCAGTAACAGGAGTGGTAAGGGCTGAGGGCTTGGATGCCAAGCTGCCCGTGTGAGTTTTTAGCAATCAATGAAACTTGCAGGTCTGGAGGAAAACACTGGCAATCTCTGACACAGATCATTTGAGAGCACTTGAGTAACAGGCCTAGTCCAGTTCTTATTAGTAAAACATCTTTAAACTACATGTAAGATGAATTCTAAATACATCTGATAAATTCTCCTGAACTGTATTCAGTGTAAGGATAAAAACATCCTGGAGAAAAAACCCACTTAAATCTACATTTGATCACCTACCTATGCAGGTCCTGCCATCAGGCCCCAGCTGCAGTCCTGGAGAAGGACAGCGGCAGCGTACTTCCCCCTTCAGTACATCACAGCCATACTGACAGTTTGCCATCGAGCAAGAAAGGGCATCTAGGGAAAAATAATGTAACATATTTAGATAAGGACTCCAATCAGTGCCAGAAAATGACTAAAAACTTTGGAGAATTAAGATGTTGTATAATTACGATAGAAGTGGAAAAAAGCTTGTTGAATTTGACAGGTATCTATTCAGGCTTTAAAGAGCAAATGCATATGCAGTAAATTTATTCTTTCCACAAATTGCATCTCTAAGTAAAAAAAATAGCAAGTTGTGACATGGAATGCAGCCTCCATGAGGTATATAAAGCCCAGTATGTACTATAAACCCTCCTGGACAGTACTGACATTTTAAAATAGCAGCATCTTTAATTAACGGTAATTACTCTCCCCTTCTCTCCGTCCAGACACTCAAAATATCCACTTTTATGGGAGCAAGTAGGAACCTGATCTCCAGAGAGACGACAGTACAATTTTATACCAGTCAAACAACCAACATCTGCAGCTTTAATGATTTTACATTCATAAGAATATAATACAGCAGAACTGCAGGTGTCTTGCTGCAATGAAAACCGCAAGCACTTGTCCTTGAAGGCCAATTAACAGTGATTTACAGCACCGAAGAATGCTTCTGGGGAAATTTGTAATAAAACTAATAAAATCAAAATATTTGCTCTTGTTTTGTTCAGCCTAATTTCATTAGAAAAAAAAGAAGCTCATCTTGTGCAACTGCCTAATTTCCAGCAAGATTAATCTTTTACTTTGGGACTTATCTTCATTTCATAAAAGTCTCCCAGGGAAACCCAAGCAGGGATCTTGAGGAGCTTGAAAAAAGCAATCAACAAGCCTTGCCGTACTCGAGCACGTTCCATCTGGCATAAGCATGTAGCCATTCAGACAGTAGCACTTGTAGCTGCCATAGGTGTTCATACACCGGTGTTTGCATGGCCGTGGCTTTAGTCCACACTCATTTAGATCTGAAATGAAGAGTACAAAGGAAGGGGTGGGAAAATAAAACATACAAAGTATGTGTGAAAAAACTACTAGTTCAAGTTCCTGGAGAAAGAAGGAAAAAATTACAATTAGCTTCTTATACACAGTCCAGCTGATAGCAAGTGTCCAGAATGTCCTGCATGAAGCACTGTTCACCCCTCCAGCCAAGTGGCATATTTTCTTCTGTTTCACAGACATCCTTTCAGAGATGACAGTATTAGCATCAGATTAATGCCAACAGAAGTTTCATTAGGGAATGCACAAGCTCAGCCTGCCCATATCTTGCCACTGTTCATATTGATGCCGTGTCCAGGACCAGCCAGAACTCTGGAGGAGGAGGGAGGAAGCAAATGTCACTGCTGCAATCACTATCAGTGATTCCGATAGCGATTCAGTGATTCACTATCATGCTTCAAAATCAGTTGCAGAGGAAGGTAGGAAAGCTGATGCTAGCCTACTTTAAACAATCTCACAGAGAAAATGTATTCTTTACCATCTAGAAAATGCTGGGAAAAAAGTATCTGACATCAATGACATTTGTCAAGGACTATCCATGAAGGCTACTATTTCAGATTTACAATTTAATATAGATTTCATTACTTAAACTGAAAATATTCAGTCTACAATTTTCTTATTAGTAGATAAGGCTTCTAACAAGAAATAAAGATTGAGTGAGCATTTCCTTTAGAATTCTCTTCCAAGAATATCTGTTGGTTTTATCTGGGTAAACCAGAATAATTTATTACTTAGTTATTTGTGTACTGATGAGTAAACGAGACAACAATGGTGAAAATAATAAATCTATTCAGAAATCCAGCCAGCAAGTACTTAAACAACTGAGTTACCAACCCTCATCTCTAACATTGCACAACACTGTCCGGAGCTCTGTTAACAGTAAGAGAGTCACTGTTATTTCCAGGAACTTTTCAAAGCTCCACTATTAAGCACATTCTCATCAAAAGTCACCCCCTAATTCACACAGCAGAAAAGTAACCTTTGAGGTTCCTGCCGTGTGGTAGACACCCAAACAGGGTTACTACTTCATAAAATGCCAGCTGAGGAGACACATGCTTTCTATGGACTTAGATGTGAAGGCTTAGAGTTAAGATGTTAAAAAAGAAAGAAATATATCTCTGGTTAGAATGAAGTCAGTAATTCTTAACAGTGTTTATGCGTATCATTAAATCTGTTGTCTTCTGACCTACTTTGTTTTCACCTTCATGGGGTCAAGCAAGAGTGAGCATCATGAAGATAAGTATTTGCCCCTCCCCAAAACCCTTCCCCTAACTGACAGATATGACTGTTTTTACTTCATTCTCTAAGGCCTCAGGAAGAGTAGCAGGTTTAGGGATAAGAATACATCCTGATCACCTCTGCTGCAAGATGGTAGTGGTAAGGGACATAATTTTCCCTTTCTTCCTGCAGAAGGTTGAACAAGATGTTTCTAGGAAGCATGAAGGGAAGTGTTTGCTCCTAGAGTGGTGAGGAAGATCAGGTGAGTGTAGATAGGACTTCAGTGAGGAAAAATTGCCAAAATAAGGGCTGGACCTGTGCCTGACAAACAAGGAGTGATGACCATCTCTGCAGTCTTCTTGTGGATCGTGCGTTGCAGAAAGAGCATCCCCTTTCAACTCTCACTCTTTGAGTCTGAAAGCATTTCTGGAGTTGCTAGGAGAACAAACTTTTCCCAGAAGGCACCAATGGCACAAGTGCACCTGCTGGGTCTGACAGAAACAGCTGTAGGAGAGCTACATTTTCTACTGTGAAAGCAGAATCTTCAGCTAAGAGTTGTGACTATTGATAGAGTACGTGCATAGTCAAATGGAAAAGCAGTAGATGATTAGAGCAGACGGGAAGGACAAGCTTTCTTTGTGAAAATCTTTGTGTAAAAAAAAAAAAAACCCTTTACATAAAAATGCTCAACAATAAACAGGTGAAAGCTTGCATTTTTGGAGGCAAACTTCTCTGGGCAGCACAAAAAGCTGTGGGTTTTTTGTGCTATAAAACTTACTACAATTAGGCAGCTCCTGACAGAAATTATAGTTGCATTAACAGATTTATTACACATGCAACATTTCTGTCAAAAAATTGTTAAAGTCAAAAATTCTGTTAGAGTTTGACTTCAATTCATAAAATTATCCCCACAGAGCCCACACTGTTGACTATTCTGAGATTCATGGACATCATTTTGAAGTAAGAGAAAGAAAAAGTTTAGTAAGTCTAAAATATCTGTATTCTTCCTCTTTTGTACAAAAAGCATCACTTTACAAAATAAATGCATAACAGAGCTAAGTTTAAAATACTTCACTAGAAATAGGGGCAGAATGAGGAAAGGTAATGCTGAAATTAAGCTGACAAGACAGGATTTTAACAGTGCCTGTATTAACTTCCAGTAGTTACATCCCACTGCACTTCAGCTCTAAGTTCAGATACTCCCGAAGGCTTTACCCTTAAGAACTGCCTCAATTTTATTTCCAGAGATACAACCACAGATCTAAAGTTGAAAATGATAAGAATTTATGACTGTTCTCAGTTTACCATCTTGCATGACGTATAGATTACATTATGAGCCTTAAATAATGGGATCTTTCTATAGGACTCTGACTACCACACCACCATTTGGCACAAAATATTCTTAGCACAGAAATGAAAGTTCTGGTATTGCCAAATAGACAGCTATTAGTAACATACTTTGAGAATAACCTGATATTAAAAAGTAGGCGCAATCAACTGTATTAGGATATCACATCACACACTTTTCATTTGTTGAATTTTTACTAAATTATTTCTATTGTCTTCATTTCATCCTATTTCTGCCTGTGAACAAATGCTGTGAACATCAGCTTTTGATTCGCATCTTAAAAGACAGGCTGAAAGTAAAATGCCTGTGCCTTGAAAAAGTTCAATTTTTTTAACCTTGGCTGACGTAACAGAAAGCTAAGGTCACGAGGCAGCAGAAACGGGCTGCTAGCACAACTCCACTTAAACCTAAACCTCATGTGTCACAGGTTTTCACTTTTTCCTTTGAAATTATTTATTGAGAGAAAGATGTTTTTAACCTTATGGAGTCAGAATGAATGCTACTGTTTAGGAAAACAAGTACTGGCAGTGCTGTGGCTGCTTAAGAGAGAAGCCAGCCTGCAGAGAGGTTAGGCATGTTCGAGCATACTGCTCAGCCCATTTTATTTTCCCCAAAACATAATTTGTCTTTTTATCACCAGTGTAGACAGTCACATACTCAGAGACTACATGACAAGCACCACTCATTTTCCTAGGAGGCACATTGTATGACTACTGGCAGGTCCTACTGGTTCTACATAAAGGCCTGTATGAATACACTGACAGCTCCCTTGATCCACCCCTGTGCACCCATAATCTGCAGCAGCGTGCTTCCCCAAGAAGAGTCTGGACGTACTGCACATGGACTGGGGGAGCGCTGAAACGTTCCTGCTATTTATATACTCTGTCCGTTTGTGTGCTTCTTGTTCCTTAAGTATTTTTTCAAGAACAGGTTCAGGCTGATGTTAGCAGTCAAAAACACAGCTGTAGCAACATACATCTTAAAAAATACTGGTTACTTATCAATTGTGTATTTCAAGCAACATCTATGAAGACATCTCAGTATAAATATCTATGCATCAAAAGAGGAAATAAGAAAACAGTAGAAGTTTCCTCTAAAAAAAACTAAAAACTATGACTTACAGAGTCAAAGGGTAGTAAAAATAACACATCGTTTTTCTTTCTTTTAGTCACTTATAATCTCACACTGGAATTTAAAATATAAAGCCCGACACTATTAAAAAGTTTAACAAATTCATTTAATTTCTTTGCAGAAATGTCCACTCACTGTCCCGCAATTGAGAATTTCACTGTTCAGCCACTTACATTCCCAGGTTGCCTGCAACTGTATAGTCAATGCAAAACCAGCATTCTTAATTTCAAAATAACATAAGACAGTACTGTATATAAAAGCAGACTGACAATTTTGGCTACTATGGAAAGCAGGTCTATAACATAAGCACAGGTTGCTGAGCCCAAGTATTTTATTTTTAAAGAAAAGAAATAAAAATGTGAATGCAAGGAAAGGACAAGAGTGCTACGCTGGCAAATCTGGATGTGACTTCTTTGACTACTGTGCGACACCACACATGATGTGGGATAATGATGGACTTCAGTGCACACTTAACAATGGGGCACTTACTCCTAGGAAGATGTGAAACACTCTGCTATCTTCTTTAATTAGCTCCTGCAGAAGACTCCAGCACTCAGACTTTTTCTGCCTATCAGCTAACTTGGATCAGGCAACACAGAGGTCAAATATTCAATACCAAATTTACTTAGATTTTGAAAACAGAAAACCAAGGACCAGAAACCAAGTAAAAATTTCAATTGATATCATCATACTATAAACATTAGATCAACTTCCATTTACACCAACTACCACCGCACTACCATGTCAAAATTATGAGGAGAGATTTGTATCACCCTCCTAAGAGAGTTTTGTTCACACCACTTAGTCTGATCAATCAACAGCTGCCAAATGCAGAAGTTAACAACCCTCATTTTCTTCAACTTCAGCTTTATGTAAATCACAGTTTGGTCTTTACCTAACCTCATAAACAATTTCCATTGCTCTCACTTTACAAATTATATCAGAAACAAAAAGTGCAGGACCAGAAAGAAGAGCAGAGGAAAGAAACAAAAGCAAGTTACAACCATGAGTATGGAGGAGAGTCAAGCCTTGTCAGAATACAGGCACACAGCATCAAGGAAATACAATCAGTTATTTGCTCTGCATGCTAATGACACGGAGGTCCAGGTTCTGCATCACAGCCATCAGTCTATTAGCCTCCAACTGCTTTGCAAGAAATGGCATTAGTGTTCCAAGCCGTGCAGGTGGAAGGAGCACGCCACTTGAAATACGGGACCATCTCACCCCTTGATGCTATATTACTTGCAGGACGATCCAGGGGGCGGAATAGAAGTGCTTCACTGCTCTGACTGGGTAGACTTGTATATAGCTGCTCATCTTCACAGTATGGGAAGAAGGCATAATAAAAATGAAATTACCAGATCTTTGTAATATACATTACTTCATCATTTAAAAAAAAAAAAAAAAAAAAATATATATATCTATATCTATGAAGCACTGACAAAAATTGCATTACCCAAAGAAGAAGTAGCAAACTTTGCATCACATTCCTGGAACAAACAGGTAAGAGGATAGTAAATTCTAGAAAAGGGGCCTTGTATTCTTTGCATAAAGACAATTTTGCCCAGCCACATGATGTTAACCTCCATATGCTTTATATTGCTAGCAAAAATGACAAGTTTTCAACTATTCTTATTTGTCTGTGAGCACAGACCTTATTGAAGAGCAGGTATCGATTTTCCAATGAACACATTTTGTAAGAAGTGTTAGTTCTGTTTATTATCACTATAAATTAGAGAGCTGGCACAGGGTACTTTTGCTCTTATGCAGAGTCACTGCAATTTAATTGCTGATGATAGCAACATAATAAAAGAAGCATCAGCTAATTCTAATTTCTGAGTGACCTAAAGCGAGGTCTAGATTGCCATAGCATCTGCAGCGCCACTGGAAAGGGACAAGTATCCAGGCATCATCACACAGTCAGGGTTCAACAGTTCTGCTGTGAGGGTGGGTTCTTCTCCTGGACTGGTCCCTGGAAAACAGCTTGATCCAGGAGGCCCATGAACAGATGAGATGCAATGCTTGTTTATCAGTGCTTGTACTCAAAGAACGCCTTTCACCAAGAACCTGAGCACAGTTTACAGCCCAGCACCATTCACACATCCTAGAAAGACTTCCACCTCTTCAGGGGAAGTCCACCATTTCTTCTGCCAACACCATTACTTTCTGTTATTAATAATTATTATTCTAGAATAGAAATGAGAAAGGTGGCCCACAGACTGCACAGGACAGGTGGTATATTAAGGTATAATAACATAGGTCACACTTATCCTGTGCAATTTGAATTTCTTGCCAGCAAAAGACTGCATCCACTATGCACTTTCAGGTCTTATCTTTACATGGAATCAGCATGTCGCAAGAAAGCATACCCTGACTCCAAGAACAGCTCAAGGGTCTCACCATATAATAGAAAAGGTATAGGCTGTAGTCACCTGAACTGGTGTACATTTGGGACACCAGAGTCAGCAGGCCTCTCAGAAACCTCATGCGCATCTGCCACGGCAACTTTGCCACCGATACCATGCAATATTGCCTAATAAAAGGCTTCTTTTAATCATTTATCACCACATTTTTTTCCTTCCTTAGCATTCAGTGGGAAGTGAATAGTTTCATTCAAGACTGCAGCCTCCAGCAATTTGCACAGCATTCTTTTGATATTGTTAAATTAATTAGTACATATAAAACCTGTTGCATATACATATAATGACTGTTAGTTCACTGCACTCTAGTTTCTAAAAAAGTTCCAGACTGACCAAAACAGATGTAGAATAATAAAATCATAACAACCCATCCTTTAAAATGTCAGCCCAGAGTAAAGGGATAAGGAGACAGGATAATTTGAGAGGTGACAGAATTAATGAAACTTAAAACTGAAAAAAACACAACATTAATTTCCACATCAGTTTGGGAAGGATTAGTAAATCTGAAAATAAATACATGTCTATTTTTGAAGAAAATAATTCACTCTCAAATCAACATGTCAAAAGAAGGTTATCAAACATCAGGCTACATTTTTTAACAACAGCATAGTTCTAAATGTCACACTTTTCTACCATACTTCCTCAGAACTCTCAGAAAACATATGAACTTATTCTATAGGTTGAGCCAACTGGAAAAGAGAACAGTCTTATTGAGATATCTTGATACATGAACATGTCTTAGGCATCAAAATCTAATAAATCACGTATTCTTACAATTCTGTTTTATACTCTATAACCTTTATATCATTACATGTTTCGGGGATAATTTTTGGAAAAAAAAGCCACAATGAAACTATATTGGTAATTCAGTAAGAGAACACGTTTCCAACTCTTAAGTACGCACTACCTAGCTAGTTCAGGATTAGAAACTCAAATATGAGAATGCGTGAATGATTTTTTTTTAATTAAACAATATTATTTCACTATCAAACCTGAAAAATGTGACTTTATGAAATAACAATCCTGACAACAAGCTTTAAATAATTTGATCCAGATTCAGGAGAGCACGTAAATACATACTTTACATTAATCTCATTGATTTCACCTGAATGAAAGCATTTTTTTCCCTGTGTTATCCCACTGAAGACATTTTTCTCTCTGTAAATGTCAGTTCCAGTATCAGAACAGCTACAGCAGAAACAGATCTGGTGTATGAGTTCATTACCCTATAAACACACAGGCAACACACACAGCATTTGGGGGGAGAATGATCAATAATATTTCTGTGATTTCAAGAACAAATTATTTCTTGGACTTCACTTTCTTACCTTGGTTGCAGGTTTTTCCAGTGTATCCTGGGTGGCACTTGCACTTGTTTGGCCCAACGCATTCACCATGTTTACATCCTGGCTGGCATATAGCTGCAAAAGAGGAATATTCATTATTTTTCCACTCCAGTCATGGCAGACAGTGTTTTACTTTGCAACAAATAGCAACGATCTAACAAATAGTACAATTTATGTTCCTCCCTTCAGCATCATTACATGCTTCAAATACCACTGTTCAAACATCAGGTGCACTTTCAAAAATAGCCACCAATACACGTGGGGAGAGTGAGACACTTGTTAGTAGTCTATTTTTGTACAACACTACCTTGTGCTGTTTCTGGGACATTAAACCCTTTTAAAAACTAATCAGCAAGCAGGAGCAGGCGCTGTGCCTTCACTTGCTCTCTCAATGTCCACATCTACTATGATTCATGTCATTAAATTTGGTAAATCTGGAACACGCCCCAGCTATATGGAAAATGCGCCCACCAATGCCATAGGTGATACACAAACAAAGCCATCGTTCAGTCACTGACAGGCAGATCCCAGCATTCACCATTTTCCTCTATGACTACAAGGCAACACTCTTTATCCTCTTATTAAGCAGTGTTTTACCTGAATTTCTCCCTTTCAGGTGTTTGGATTCTGGCATGGGAATTACTCCCCCCCTCCCCCCCTTTAGAGGGAAAAAGGACTGGGTAAAAGCAAAAGCAACACTGACTCTAATATGCTGCTTTATCACTGCACACACCCAAGTCACTTCTACTCAGAACATTTCAAACATTTATTACCCAAGCTGCTGAACAGATGTAGTCTCAGAATTTGAAGTCACGGTCTATTCTGCCTTCCAGAGTCAAATTTGCCAGGTAATTTCTAATTCCCCAGATAGAGTATAATTAGAGAACTCCAAGAAATAAAAAGAAACCATTTTTTGTATCTCTCAATATAACACAAACAAAAATAATAAAACAAACCTTTAAAACTTCAATAATAAAACAAGCATTGCTTTTGAAGAAAAATAAGAATTAATGCACAAGTGTATTTTTACTGATGTAGGATTAGCTAACAGGAAAGTTTTCAGAGTGTAACGAGTCCTGCATAACTCTGTAAACCACTTTACAGCTGAAAATTTTAAACAACATTTCCAAGTCTTTTTTATTAGAAATGTCTTCCTATTACTAAACATACTGTTTCAACCTACCGGAAAACTGAAGAATTTACTATGTTCTACAATGTTTTTCATCATTATATGACACAATGCAGACACAAAATTCTGGTGAGCTTACTGTTTAAGCAAGATGGACACAAATGAGACAGAAATCAAAGGGTCACATAACTTGAATACCCTGTAACCAGGACTTTAAGTTCATTTTCTAAACTAACAGTATTGTTTGGAATTTGGAATTTGCAAAGTAACTAACTAGATCCACTAGCTGTAATATTAATTAATCTAACAACAGGCTGTATCATAAAACTGGACGGATTAAGGATGTAATTGAACAGAAACCTGTCAGAAGGCACTCAAAAATGTAGCTTGCATTCTAGCCAAACTGTTCAACAGGGTTGAATTAAACAAACTTAAAACAGAAACAAGATATTAGTTTTGGTTGTGAAAGAACTATGCAAATGCATTTCTGATGTTCTAAAACCTTTTCCTTAAGGTTCAAAGCAACCAGAATCAGCAATCCCCACAAATGCATCCACAGAAGCAACTTTTAGCATAGAAGAAGTTTGCTCCAGTTTTATTATCAGGGCATTGTTTTGTTTAAATGTTAGATTTAGAGAGAGAGAGAGAGAGAGAGAGAGAGGGAGAGGGAGAGAGAGAGAGAGAGAGAGAGTACCAGGGATATACCCCAAGAACATAAAATCTTGGTTTACATCTACAGCACTGCTCTTGACGTATCTTCCTAACACAATGGTGCAATCTCTTTCTGAAAACTCTCTTAAAGAATATCTTAAAAAGCAACAGAGAAGGATGTTTCTAGTTAATGCAAGATTTTTTTTTTCCCAATACACACTGTCAAGAAACAAAGAAATGGGATTCATATTCAGAAACACCTCTCAATTAAAGTGTTGGGGAAAGGTGCTGCTTAGACTACTGTGTTTCAAAATGTATACCCTTGGGTAATGGCCAGATTTGACTGAAAAGCAACCCATACATCATTAAAAACTTATAGAACATTGTATTTGGAAGCAATTGTTGCTTTTTCAGTCACTACAGTCATAAATGGAGAAAAATATCTTCTTTGTGAAAGAGCTCATTTAGACAGGGACTCCTATCTTCCTGACATCATAGACCCAATTGGAATTACAGGTGATGGCAGCAAAGTGAAGACAAGTGAAGACCAACTTCATGACTTTGAATTCACCGGGGAAAACAAAAAAGATGTGATCTAAACTACAAGCAGAGAAATAGGAATTACTATAAATATGTTTTTGAAAGCTTCCATTAAATTTCAACTGCACTTTAGAGAAAATCTGTATTGTGGAGCGTGATACAGTTAGGTAATAATTAGCTTTAAAAACCACAACGCACCATAGGATGAGATTAGTGTGAAGTGTTACAGTTCAGTAGCTGAACATGTCGCAACTTTAGTTTGGCTTTTAAAGTCTTAGTCCCTCCTTCAATTGCATAGACTGTAAATTAGCAGCAGCATCTCAGAGAAAAAAAGATCTTATACTTGAAGACTAAAAGCCTTATAAAATTCAGTACTGACATAAACAAGATTTTAATTTCATTTAGAAATGAGTATGTTCCTCTAATTCAGAAGCCCAAATACATTTGTATTAGGAATTGGATGTTCTGGTTAATTCTTTCAAACAGGTCAGATACCGTACTAGAACAAAAATTAAGTATTAGTATTTGTTTAAAACAAATAACATACAGCTGTCCACAGATATGAAACATGTAACACAGGCCATGTTATTAAATCAAGCAAACAGATCTATGGGATCTTCAAGAGATCGCCTAGTCCAATGCATCTCAACAAACTTAGCTCCACACTATGCCATAATTAATGTCTCATACGACATAGAGATGGATAACTCCTGATCTAGTCTACCTCCTAGTCTCAAGATATAATTAAGAAATGCACTTAAATCACATGACAGATACCTCTCTCTTCTGTTTTTAAAAGTCTCAGTTAAAGGAGATCCCAGCCCCTCAGCATACAGTTCAAGAATCTCTACTACCACAAGGGAAGTTTCCTAATGATTAGCAAACCACTATCCATAAAGTCAAAATCATCATAAAATGCTTTTTTTCCATATTAAACAGGTATTTGTAAACCTATGTTTGCTGTCAAACACTGTACTTGAAGAAATCCTGTTTATTAGAGTACATTCTGTGCACTTTGGTTACTTAAGTATTATGCATCTTATTTATACACAGCTGCTTGAAATTCAATCCAATGCTACAACTGTGAAATTTCCATACACGAGAGAAAAGCACTTTGCAGTAAGTTTAGCAACATCTGTAGCTCAGCCAACACCACAGATGCACCCCACAGCATTTCCTATCAGGAATCAAGTCACCCTCACCAAGAAATTTGTATATCCTCCCATTAATTTGGACAGGGCTTTGCATGGTGTTCACGTGTCTGGTTTTTAGCTGGGACGGGACTACGTTTGAATAGCACTCTGTTTTGGTTTCATGGGATTTGATACGAGAAAAACACTGATAATATACCAGTGTTTTTAAGTGTCGCTGGAAGTCGAAGGACTTTGTGCTTGTTAGTCTACAAGTGCAAGGTCTAGTGTGGGGCAAGGAATATTTAAATTAATAAGCTAAACTGGCATTCAGATATGCCAATGGGCTATTCCATATCATATAATGTCATATTCAGTATATTACTGAAGGTCTCTCTCTTTTGGGGCTTTCTCTCTCTCTCTCTCTGGCTTTTTCTTGGGCTCTCACTGTTCCGGGACTGCGGTTTCAGGATTGTTGCTCCTCTGGGATCGAAGGGTCCTGCCACTGCAGCCTGTAAATGCTCCCTTCTCCAAAGGAGGAGCTGTCCCTGCATGGCAGCAGAGATACAATCGCTGACTCCCATAGGATTCTGTTTCAACATGGTCAACAATGAGAACCAGGTATAAAAATAAGCTTGAGCCTGATTTTCAGCATTTCTTTAAATAGCAGGCAATTATTTCAGCTGATTGGTATGAGTCAGGGCATACACTATGTATGCTGATGCGACTGGGTTTTTTCTTTGAATTTTCCACTTTACTTATGTTCTTTGCAAAATTCAGAATGGAATGGAATGGAATGGAATGGAATGGAATGGAATGGAATGGAATGGAATGGAATAGAATAGAATAGAATAGAATAGAATAGAATAGAATAGAATAGAATAGAATAGAATAGAATAGAATAGAATAGAATAGTTCCGTTGCTCTGCTCACACACAAACACGTGGAGTTTATCCATTCATTTAACACAATTAGACTTGTAAGTAGTGGGGAAAAAAGTTTCCCAACTAATATTCTTTGCACTTTGACAACTAAAAAATTCCCCACAACCAACCACAATGCCCAACAGAATATCAGTTCCCTCTGCTCAACTCACATTTCCAATGACTGAAATAAGCCATGTCCAAGGACTTCAGTCTGCTACGTAATACTCCCCTACTAGGCAAGAAGGAAACGCAGACAGTGGAGAGTTACACTAGGCTGAGAAAGTCGCTCTCTTGCACTCTGAGGGCAATGAAGTCCAGAAGAGTCTGAAAAGGTTGCCAAAAAGAAGCAAAAACTTTCTACTCTCTGTAACCCTGTTTTAAAAAAAGTTAAGAGTACACGTGTATAGACAAGTGCCACTAAAACCAAGATTGCTAATTTATTGTTGAATCAGTATCAACAAAGACCTATCATTTCTACAAGGATTCCTCCCTGCAAGTATTTAAACTGGCACTGCCATCGGGTAATAATGTGGACTGGCATAGAGAGAAAGACATCTTATGCACAGCTACCCTCATCTTTAGTCAACTGCTGCTTATTTATCTAGGCCACAGAATAAACTATAAACGATAACTAAACTTTCCATTTCATTTTTTGCCCAATTCATTCAAGAGATATCAGCAAATAAACTCCGGTCTTATGATTATTCATTTCAGTTTGATCTTTTTAAATTTTTTCTGGGGGGCCAGACGTGAAGATTTGCTCTGTCTCCATTCCCACTGACTTCAATGGAGTCAAGGAGGTATCCTAAAGCCTTTTATTTGGCCATAAATCTAACAGAGTACCTATTTTAAAGGCTGGCAAGAACTACCTCGTCCTCCAAAACAAGATAACAAATACCATATTGTAAATCTCACTTAAACTTCAGGACAAATTAAACTTCCTGTAAAAAACACAAGGAATTGAAACGTGAATGAGTGGTTTGAGTTTAGGGTTGGGGTTTTTTTTCCAAGTGTAGGAGAGAGGGAGAAAGAATTTCTGGTGAAATGCACATTCTGTTAACACATGTTATGGTTGTGTAAAAGCCAGAAGCCACCAATCTTCCCAGCCTCTACTAGCTGCTGGTGGTGTCTCAACATTACTCAATAATTTTGAATTATTATTTTTTAATTGTTGCATAAACACAATAAATGAAAAACACATTCAATCAATTCATTATGGGTCTGTGCTGCTGGGTTTTTAAAATTTCTTCTTTATTTTCTCCCTGCATGAAGTCCCCCTCAGGTTTTGTCAGTTTCTGTGCACTAAGCTGCCCCCCTTTTGAGGACATGGGTAACTACCACATGCTGTCCCCTCTATTCCTTCTAATCTAGAATTTTAAAGTCAGTGATTTATTTCATGATTACCAAACACTGTTTTGTGGAGTCCTAACCATATGTTTGCACAGCATGATTCCTACCTGCCCAACTACTAATTTGTGGCCAACAATGGAAAACCCTGAGTTTTCTTAGTAGAGTATCTCTACCAATTTAACTCTTCTTTGGTTTCCCAACACTTGCCAAGCTACACCTTTTATCAAAACAGTCTTGAGTATAATTCTTACATTATTTTTCTCTGCTTTGCCTCTGAATTTCTGTTCCTTAAAAGTTATTTCATATTCCTTGCATTTTCTTTTTTTGTGTGATGCCCACAAGAGGGTTTCATTGACAGAAGTTGCCCTCAAATTTTTAATTGCTTTTTGCATCCCTCCACTCAAATCTGCCTCAAAATACCAGATTTCAGATGTCCAAACTGTCCTTTAACTTCTATTTTCACCTCTTTGAAGTCTAAAAATAAGCATAAGAATCCCTGCATCTGAACAAACTATGCCAACCACCTGCCTAAACGGCCTTGCTTCTGCCCTCTCTTCCCAAGTAACACATAGCCCCTTACTTATTCTGACTCTACATCCCAGCTCTTTAAAATTCAGTTTGCCCAAACACAGGAAGTAATTTGTGCACCAGCCCAGAAGATGATTACATAGTATTCAGCTTCACAAAACCCTTATTGGATCCCCTTACACTGCTGAATGCAGAACAGACTTCCAATCTTAAGACCGTTACTTATGTTGCCTTAGTGCCAACTTGATAACAAGACTTGCACGTTGGTGAAACCAGTTTTCCCCCTGTGCTTCCTCCTTCACCTGAAAGTGGCTGCCTTCTCCCTGTGGTGCTAAGAGAACACAACCTCAACACCTATACTTCTCTTTCTCAGGGTCAGCCCCAGCTCACATCTGCCTATTTCGGTTTACTTTTTGTGATTCTTTGCAAATTATGCAATTGCATAAGCACACACTCAGGGAAATAAATCTGCCTTGTTCATGGTAATCTTGATCCAGGATCCCAAAGGGATGAGCTAATTTGTAAAACAAATCACTGCAGCTCTTTCAGAGTTACATACTTCTTTTTTTGTTCAACTACAAAGAAATGCAGAATGCATAAAGCTTAACCTACCACACAGTTACCAGTAGGTGGTAAAAACATGTCATATCCATAACTCACATTACAGAATTACTTCTGAAAAAATAACTTTCTTTCCCAAATAAGCATACTAGCAGTCACAACACATATCTCTGCTGAGCTTAATAAGCATGACTAGGGCAATTGGGTATTAATTATCAGATAATTTCAGATGTAAAACATTCCTTACTCTATTTTTTAAAAGACAATAAATGTCCTTGACCAACTTCTGTAACTACAGACTGATAAGATAATCAGAAAAAGTGGTAGTATCTAATGCCTGAATATTTTTTCACAAATTACTTGCACTTATTTGTAACATTGATGATAACAAACGTTGTCAAAATACATGCTTAAGCTTCCATCTAAAACATACAGTTCCATTAAGTAAGTGGCTCCTAATTTTTCATGCACAGCTATTACATTTGCCTGGGTAAATCACCTACCCAGTTTGCACATATGATTCTGGTAACAGCACATTAAGATGACAAACGGCAACCAGTGTGGGCCATTCACTGCAGTGAATTTTTTGCTTGCCTATCACTGCTGCCAAATGTGTTTCTAAATTGCATACACAAATCCAGACCCTGGTTCATGAATGCCTCACTATTCAGAACAGCACTTAAAACATATGCATAACTTAACCATGGGTAACACTGAAATAAATAGGATTTAATAAAGTCAGTGAAAGTTAATCAAATGCTTATGCACTTAAATACTCTCTAAAAATCAGTAAAAATTTGATCTAACACAATGCAAAATCAGAAAAGCAAGAAATATTTCATGCTTTGCCAATCTTTTCATGTGCTTTTCAAGTGCCTCATGAAAATTGCTTAAAGAACAGGGCTTTATAATCTCAAATGGCTGTTTGTTACCTGAATCGTTCTGTGTGTCTACTGAATTCCAGCAGCTAGAAGTGGGGCAGCACGAGTGTCTCTATGTGTGGTGGCAGAAAACAACCTGGGCCCTATCTCTATTTTGTTTATTACAATATGACACCCACTGGCTTCAGCAGAGTAACTTCTGTATCACAGTAAAAATCTGACTTTCACAGGTAGGTGTGCTTTGCTCTTCTTTCTAAAGACTGGTACTCCCGCTGCAGGGACAAGTAAACAAGACACATCAATTCCTAAGCAGGAGCAGACTACAGCCCTGGGTACCAGTGCACACTAGTGTTGATTTCATTTTTCTCTTAACTTGCCAGGTTGCACACTGCTGTAGAACACAGGCTGTGAAGTTTCCCTGTTGTGGGAATGACAACTTGCAGTGGAGGTGCAAAGCAGGCAACGGCGGGGGGGGGGCAATAAGTGCTTCAGCCATCCCAAACTAACCTCCCACTGCATGTGATTCAATACTGTGAAAGCAAAATCAGGCCTCCTAAGTCTGATAGCTTGTAAATATGATGCTGGGAGTATAAACAATTTGCAGGAAAGAAAAAATGTTGCCTGGGGCTTGAGGGGAAAACAAAGAAAAAGGAAAAGAATAAAAAGGAAAAAGTGTAGAAAATTAGCATCTTGTCAGATACGTGACTGGCACAAAACAGCCCTGTTAATTTCCTTCCCCCCTCATCTTCCCCAAACCAAATGTTTAAAACAAGGAAAGAAATAAAAGAACATCTAAATCTTCTTGTCATGTATTACAGTTTTCATGTAAACTTATGACTTGGAGGCCATAACTCCAAGTCATGATCTTGCCAAAATTATTTCAAGAAATATGTTCAGCTAACCTTTGGGCTGGCACCTTAGGCTGGCTATTCTCTGCCTTAAGACGTAGAAAGCTGCAAAACAAATATCCAAAAAAAGAAATTCCAGCTTTTTTTTTTTTTTTTTTTTCTGTACAGAGGATGGACTTGGCTGGGGTTTTTATCAACTTGTTACATTCCTGGAGACTTACACACATTCAACATTCAGAGCTTTTCTGAAACAAAAAAAAAATTCTAGTACACATTTAAAAATGGAAATACCTTACATCAGTATTTCATTATGAGATTTAATGAACACATTCTGATACATAATTAAAAATGATGATGTGATGCTATTCTTATTCAATTAAGGAGCTACACTTTGTCATGTTTCATATGGTATGTAGTTGTAAAAATTCTCATGTTTCACCATTTAGGTTCAATGTTTCCACCCAGAGAACATTAACACTTTTCTTAAAGAGACAGTATCCTTTCATTTAAATGTAGGTATATATTTTTAATGCTGCATCTCAGCAGAGTAAACACAAAGGGTTAGCATTTGGATGCTAATTTGAGAGCAATTAAAATCACACCCATTTTTAAGTATCTGAACACCTAGAACCAATAAACATGCTGGCATATAAATTTACTGGTCATTTTTATAATGTTTAAATTTTGAATATTATCTAAATTAAAACTAATGCTTTGAGACTTTTTCAGCTCTTACTACCATATGAAACTAGATATGCTACAAAAGTTAAATAAGATGGAAACAGAGATTTATTTAAAATAAAATAAATCAATTTATTTGCCAATAAAATTAATGTTAGCAACATAGCTTGTTAGGCTACATAGCCTTATTATAAAAGACTGGGACTTACTGCAACAGTAGCTCTTTGTATTTTAAGTAGTATGTGACCAACACTTGAGGGTTTGCTATGATTACAACTTACATGAGTTTAAACTAGCTTTAACTAGAAAGTCCCTTAGTGTTTGTTGCAGTAGAGGAAGGCTCCCCAGGTTGTTGCTGTGCTTTGAGAGAAGCTCCAAATACAAATATAGTACAGCTGTAAATGGTCAAATCAGGTTACTGTTGAGATTTCCTTGGGAAAAACTGGACTTCAAACCTATTATTCTATATATGAAGTGGGGGATAGATGCAGAGGGGCAATGGAAAAGGATACTGTATCTTTAACATAGTAAAGTCGTAACTGCTTTAAAAGCGTAAAGCTTCTAAAATGAAAAAACATAACCATAACTGAATAAAAATAGCAAAACCTCATTTTTCCTTGTCAGTATTAAAGTAGTATTGCAATTCTGTATAGAATTCCTTTTCTTTGAAAAGTACCTAGGGATGCACAAAAATATAGGACATTTCCTAAGAAGCAGGCATGCTGCATGTCACTATTAAATAAAAACTGCCAACACAATGCCTTAACACAGACCGTATTCTTGCAACCACAAATTCAGTGACAAAACTCTCACTGACTTTAAGGAGGTTTCTGCTGGTGGGTCAGCCTCCTGGAGGCCAGTGTTTTCATGGCTCATTACTGACAAAATCATGGGTTTATTTTTGTGCATCTTGGACCATACAGAATTGCCATCTCCACTGGAAGCATTGTTATGTGCAAGAAACAGAAGTCTTAAGCAGCTGATGGCCTCTTCTCCCATTGATGTATGAGAAGATTTGTATGGGCCAACTCCCATCAACATTATCGATGGTTATACAAAATCTCCTTCTAGGCATCAATGAGAGCACGACCACCTCCCCCCTCCACCTCCCACCACCTTGCATCTCTGTAAGCAGATTGCACAGTACAGATACACAGTCTTTAAGCTCAGAGGACAGAAGCAGCAGCGCAGACAGCATAAGTTTCTTCACAGCCATTGTAAGAAGGCAGCAGCATGCAGAGTTTCAGCAAAGCATTTGGTTATGCCTGTGTCTGCTATATCAGCTTGTACAAGCTCGTCTCTCTCTCTTGCAGGTCCCCTTAAGAACCTCCTGAAATAGTGTTCTTTCTACTAGGTTTGACTCAATGCTAACCTGTCATCCTTCAATTAGCATTTTTGAATGGTGCAATGCTAAGGAGAGGTGTAAACTGATGGCATGACTTATGTCTTTACTAGTGGGCTACTGTACTGTATAGCTTCTTGA
This sequence comes from Antrostomus carolinensis, assembly GCF_000700745.2. NCBI lineage: Eukaryota > Metazoa > Chordata > Aves > Caprimulgiformes > Caprimulgidae > Antrostomus > Antrostomus carolinensis. The sequence continues at coordinate 6,731 of NW_010321033.1, read as the reverse complement.
TTGCTCTGTCCCTATGCTTTTAAAGCTAATTGTCACGGGTTTAGTCTAAGGTGGTGGGAAATTACTTTGCTGACCTATTCTGGTTTTGCTCCCTAGGTATAACCAGATGGATGCTCTGAAAGACCACACTCATCTTCACAACCCCTTCTCCAGAGAGACTTTGTTATCATTTAAGGGGAATTCAATATTGAAATGAGTGAAGTAATCAAATAACATCACTACTTGAAAATCCACCTTCAGTGGGATTTTATTGCTGTTAAGCATTCAAACTTTCTGCCCATGGGACAAAATCTCAGAGTACCTCTACTGACTCCAACAGTCATGTAGGCTCATGCCAACAGAGGATCCAACAGTAGATCTGCATCCGTTTACAGAAGCTGCATATCCAACCTTCTATTCTGCACACATGTGACTGCAGCAAAAGGAACCATTTTTGCCATCGCCTCTAGCAAAGGAGTTGTCCAAACTGTAATCCAGAATGAGAATTCAAGTGGTTTTTTATTGCTTTTCTTAAAAAAATCTTGTTGAATCTTTTAAATCTATGTTAAAGTAGTATCTCTTTCTACAGTCCTTGGCTGTTAAACTACAGCTGAAATTTTCAAGCAAAAGGCAGCCTACATCTTTAGTGTACCTTGACTACACATAACGAGCACACAAATCACTTACAAACAGACATGCAGCCAAGTACAAAGCAGGTGTATTTCGTTCATGAAAGGCACACACATGTGGAAACCATTTTTATAGCTTCTGAAAGAATTACAGAGATATTTGTAAGCCAGCTAAAAGCAAGGCAGGTACATCATTAGTTCTAAGAATAACTTCCAGGGAACCAAGATGGATTAGTGGTAAAAACATCCACAAAGAACTATGATTTTTCAAATAACCCCTAGCATGGCCTGTTGGAAACTGAAGGGAAGAACTTCCACTTTTATACTGAGGAATAAAAAGCATCACGCTACTTTCACATGTGTCTGTGTGAAATGAGTGCATCTCTCATCCTGTATTTTAGTTTTCTGATAGGCTAACCAGAGCTCAGTACACGAGTATACATCCACAGTCGATTTGTGTACACCAGATTATCAGCAAGGGTCAGTCAGCAGCAAGTCCAAGGACCCTCCTGCTGCTTGGCCTACCTCTGACCTAACAGAGACACTTGGACAACAAGGCCCAGATTATCCTTTCCTTGAGAAACACTCAGGAAGACAGGCATCCCTGAAGAATACTGTCACAGACATCTTATTAGGGGAATGAGATGACAAGCTTCAGCAGGTCTCCTAGACTACAGTAGCTAGAATACAGGAATGGCCATGACTGTTTTATTTTGTGCAGTTGACATTTCTCATCCAGCATAAAGAACTGAGCTCCAGCCTTACCACTACTGGAAATTCTTTTCCCCTAGGTATTTCAAATCATGAAAATTAATGCTGAATACCACATTTAAAAAAAAAAAAAAAGGCTGAATCAACTTCCTAAGTCCAATATTTTTCTGCTGGAACACGGAAAACTGCATTTGTGCAAACCGTGTGCCCCAACCTGGTTTTCCCTGTATACTTTAAAACCCACAGAGTGGGTTCTGGGTTAGGACAACACACTGTTACAACAGATACAGTTGTCTTACAATGTAAAAGGAGTAACAAATTAAAAATGTAGTCAGTATCTGCTCTCACCAAAAACACTGTCACAGGAATTCAAAACCCCCTACTCAGAGAAGAAATCCAGAAGAAACTCCTTCTACTCTCACTTTTGCTCTGGCTTATAGTTTTGTTGTATGCACCACAATAACTTATAAAAATGCAAGACAACAGCCCTATTTTTACACACATCTCATCAGGTACTTTATCAACACACCATTTTTCATGGAAGTAGACTTCTGCGTGATTAATCCCACTTACAGCTACTACTTCCACTACTACTTATTAAGGTGCAAGTAAATCTCATAGGCTGGGCACCATGGGATTTTTTGAATAATTTCAGCTGGGATATTTAACATCTAACTTCACCAGGTTTAACCAATAAGTCTGGTTTATGTACTAGACCAAAACCTCAGAAAGCCTACTTAGTTATGCTAGTGGTGGAACACATCCACTGTTCTAAATCTAGATTAGGCCACTAAATAAGTGTAGATGGATTTTTGGTTTATAAGGACTTAGAAATGCCAGTGAATTTATCTGAGATACTTTTGTCAGCCCCTTTGAAAATATAGCTAAATTTTTATCAATTGCAAAATGTATCTAGTTGCCTAAATATAGATCTCGCTTTGGTGTTCACAACCTGCAAGGAATAAAAAAAAATAATAATCCAACCTGTTTCAAAGTTCTTGATTATTTCAGTTGGAGGGACGCCTTCTAAGTGCATTTGCTGGAATCAGAAAGAACATTTGGGAAGGCAATTTCACGTCACTGAAGAGAGAGTATTTCTACTAGCTGAGATGTTACAGCTGGCACTGACAGCCTTTGGAAGCAAGTTTACAGACAAATCAGACCTACGTGCACTTCCTTACACGTACTAGTCCTGATTGGTGTAATTTAACAGCAGACAGAGGATGTTTTAGAGGAAGAGTGTAAATTAAAGGAGGAGCCTGATTTCAACTTCTTCCTGCATGTTTATAAGAGTGAAAAAGACAGCTGAGTTGTGCTGACTTGCGTTACTAAGTAGTAGTAAGCATGGCCATGCCCTGTGTGCACCCTTTTTTCAGTCAAAGGGACATAAAAGGAATTTCTCCACACTTCACAGAAGCAAGTTTAGCTAACGCAGTTCAGTTTCCATTTGCGACTGTATGGATGGATTATGGATGGAAGATCAGGAGCACTGAGTTACCAAGGCTCAATAAGTTACTGCTTGTTAGCTGTAACACACTCCTACCCCATTAGAGCTGACACATACAGGCTTAAACCTCTGTCACGATTGAACCGTTACCTTAAATCACACAGCGGGTTTAAACTAGCGCACTTTTTCCTCAATAACCATGGGCAGAAGGCGTGCCCACGCGTGCTTGGTGGGGCAGCTCAGATGGACAGCAGAAAAGGTATCCAGGTATGTTAGAGATCGCATGCCTGTGGCTCATCATGGTTCAGAGGTCTCCATAAACTGAGACAGCCCTGACATGTATCGGAGTCTATATTCTTGCTACACCGTCTCCAGCACGGCTCTCACCTCACCTTTGTGTTCAGAAAGATAAATTCGGAGGTGATCAGTGCCTACATAGTAAACTATGCATGAGTAAGCAGGTGAGAGTCCAAAGCACTGGCAAGCCTTCTAAGAATGGCTCTAACTAGTTTGAAAAAAAAAAACATTTAAGATCACTAATAAAGAGCTCAGCATTATTGCCTGACTATTTACAGCTTCTTTTTTGGACTCATTTGTGAATTGGGTCTCACTACTAATTTTTAAGTCTGACTCTATACTTGTTTTCAATGTGCAAATACAATTTATTCTAGAAACAGTAAAGAAAACATACATCTAGTAGAGCAAGTCTGACGTACTTAATGACACTTATTTTGGGGACAGGACTAAGAGGTTTGCCTTTCTCCATAGAGAAAACAGGAGAAATAATTGTGTACTTGGCTTTTTGGAAATTTTTCAATTATATCCCTTTATACAGTAAAACACTAAAGTTTTCCTTAGAGGCCAGGAATGCTGCCTTCTGTGCCAGGTTAATCCTTCATACCAAATGCCACATTCCCAAGGTGGAGAGTTGACTACAGATTTTCTGTTTGGCTGCAAGCACTAAAGATTCACTTTTATTTAGTGTTATCTCCCACTCTGTGATATGACTGGAATTTTCACCACTCACAACTGGGGCAGATTTTCTTGCTTTATTTTGCTAGGAGTTTGGCTTCCATTTAAAAACTAGAAGGAGCTTCTAAGATTTTAATAAGGTCTTCACTCAAATGCCTGAGACTCTTCTGAACCAACAATTCAAAAATTATCAGCACCTCGTGAAAAAAATGGGAAAAAAATTTTAGACACCTAAGTGATAACTGTATTCTTTTGAAAGTCTGGGCCCAGCTACTGGAGATGACCACATGAAATCCAACTCTGCACTTCTTGGAAATGTGCATGGAGAACAAATCTGTGAATAATGGAAATGTGCATGGAGAACAAATCTGTGAATAAAATGTGACTAAAATGCAGTGGAAGGAGGTGAGAATTCATCTAGCTTTAGCCTTAAAAAAAAGAGCACTTATAGTACCTGAAAAAGCTGGCACTACAAATGACCTTACTGACCAAATTCTATGAGTAAAAAACAGAAAATATTTTCTATGTATAATTACTTTTGTCTCACTTTTAGTTACAAATCTTTTGATAGAGTCACTTTATACTACTAGTGTCTCTCAACATCATAAAAACACCGCCCCAAATCAGATTTGGTAACAGTGAGAAACTGACTTTCACCTAAACATGAGCTGCAATTTATGGCCACAACACAGAAGACAACTTGCCTAAGAAAACAGGCCACAGTAAGACCCTTTTAGCATTTTGGGGTTTTTTTGTTTTGTTCTTGGTTGGTTTTGTTGGGGTTTTTTTAAACAATGCAAATTATTGATACTTGCCAGTTAAGCCTTTGTAGCCTCAAACATTTAAATGCTCAATGATTTTCAAATAAACCTGCATAATGAAAGATGGACATAGATTCTGTGATTTCTGGAGTGGTCTCAATCAACCTACTCCACATTCTCCTTCCTTCTCCAGAAATAGTCAAGGAAAGGACTACTTGTTGCTAATTAGAGCCCTAAAAATCAAAATGATTCATTATATTGCCTGAGAGATATCAACCTGAGCTTCACATCGAAAAACAGTATCAGGGATACGTTCTAGAAGTATTTTACATAGCTTCTTTATCAGGCATCTTATATACCTATTAAACATTGTGTGCCTTCAACACACTTGGGAAGGAAGAAGCCAGTATTGCTGTTTACAGATTTGAACAAAACCTTTGCTGAGAGTCTACAGTTGCATTGCCAATGCTATTTCTGTCTTTTGCCTATTTGCCACCTACAGTCACTGCCTTGCAGACTAAGCAACTTACAGCAGTTAATACCTGTTTTACTTGAAAAACGGCCTTGCAGAAAACAATCTAGTTTGCAGACATTTGCATCTAAATAAAAAATTAGGATGAGTATTTATCGGTTCACTCTTGCAAAAACCTAGGGGACATCACTCATGTATGCACGGTTAAACACATGAGCAAGCATTTCCCGTATCAAAGGCTGTATTTTTAATAACCTAAGGTCTCTGTGACACTCCTAACAATTTGTACTTCTACACAGAGCTGGCTGCCACCACAGAATACCTTTTGAAGATGTGGTTAATGATGGAAGACTTATCTACTTTGTTACCCTGCAATGATATCAGATTCTAGATAGATGCGAGAATCTCAGAGATGTTTCTCTTCACGTGTGACCCAGTAAAAGGATGCTGTCAAGCTGATTTATTCCCTTAGTTTGAGGTTACTGAAAGAATGACTGAATTTAATACTAATTGAATTTAATAACTGAATTTAATACTAATAATCATTTCCACTGACTTTTTAAGTGAAATGTCAATAATTTGGGTTTCCTTCTTGGGCACAAATATTCTTACCCTCCAGCGCCTGTAACATGACACAGTGTAGTGTTACATCAGACTATTAGAACAGAGCATGAAACAGAGCAGAAACCAAACAGAAATTCCCAAATTCTCATTACCCTAACTAATGTTTACCTTTCTTGATTGCAATCATTTTTAGTACAGTTAATAACAGACAGAATTTTAACATGACAACATCCTTCTAAGTAAGACTCACACGTGCAAAAGCCTAAGCCCTGCATTGTAAGAATGTGTGTGCATGAGTGAAAGACGTGACTAGGTATGTACAAGCCTTTTCTACAAGTGACTAGAAGCCCCAGCAGCAACGATACTCACGTTGGCATTGTCCCCAGGACAATCGGGCCCAGCCCCAGCAGCAGTCAATTCTACTTCCAAACCGACACAGTCCTGTGGAGGAGACTATTTGTCTGGGCCACCTGAACAAGACAGTTCAAAAAAGTCTGGTGAAACATTTTAAAAATAGCTAAAGTAATTCTAGATTAAGAAAAACAAAAGACAAAGTCCATCAAAAGCCTCTCCTGCATGGAACTGTGTATCTTTTTTAAAAAAAAAAACAAACCCAAACACTAACTGCTCTAAGCTAAGTCTTTGATATTTCTATCATGAATATTGTGTTTAGTTCAGAAAATATAAATGGCTATAGGCAAAGAGGGGCAAAGATAATTAGGGTAACTTTGTAAAGTCTGAAAAAACTGACAGGGCTTTGCAATATGCTCACTGTTGCCACTGCCAGGCTGGCATGGAATAATTTCCGAAGCCTGAAACAGAATTTATAATGTGGAATAAACCACCACCACAAAGTTTCGGCATTCAGTTTATTTCACAATACATGGCCAAATTTTCTCACTGAAACCTTAAAGGGAAACAAAAGCTTCCTGAACTGTTAAACAGAAAGGAAACACGAAAGGAGAACCGTAGTCTTGCCTTGTTCCAAGGGAAAGACACCACCACAGCCTCAAGCAGTTACAAAGTACCGACCGAACTCGCTAATGTTTTTAATGACAAGCTGACAAAAACGAACGCTGCATTTGAACAAATCCTAAACCGAAACGCCTGGAGGGGGGATCCCGCCGGCTGATTCCCAGGCACACAGAACGGCCGTGCCTGGCCGGGCCGGGCGCTCCCCGCAGCGCCCCGGGCGC
>NW_010321032.1:29698-45274 GCF_000700745.2 Antrostomus carolinensis | reverse complement strand
TTTTTTATGGATTGGGGTGATATTTGCCAACAATCACTCACTATTGAAGGTAGTTGAGCAGGAAAACACCCTTCTCAGCAACGTTTGGCTGTGGGAGAGCTCTAGGACCTTGGAAAGAGAGTGCCTGGGAGCAAAGAGGTACATGCGGATCAGAAAAGGAAATAGAAATGAGATTACCTCCACATGTCTCAAAACTCTACACCTCACACCGAGCAGGTATTTCAGATGTTGAAATATTGCTCAGTCTACCTGGTAGAAGATCCCCATTTAGTCTCATATTCACTGCGGATAGCAATTGCAATCATCATGGAAGTGATGAGAAAGATGTTATAACTACTTAACTTGTCTTTAGTTGTTGTCTATGGAGGGAAAGACTTTAAAAATTTCTGCTCATTAGCAGTATTGAAATTGAAGAAAGTGTTCATCTTTCAACATAGTCCAAAAACCAATTAAAATAAAATAACAGCTAAGATTTGGTAATTACAGAGAGTGTTTAATCCTATCTTCACAAAAAAATCCTTTTAAATTCTCACAGTAACAATGAATTTAATTTTGATGTCTGCATTGCCTTTTTCAATAGGAGCTGTTTCTTTTTTCTTTAAAAAGTGGTGAAAAGAAATGTCATGCACACCATCATAATAAATGCACAGAGATATCTTCCTGCATGCACTTCTTCATTACATTTACCTTAATTATTCCATTGAAGATAAAATACTCCTGGATTTGAAATTAAGATGGACACTGGCCATTCTTAAATTCCGTATGATGAATATTATATTCTCACTGAATAGAGAACATTTATACATATTTACCCATTTTCCTCACATTTGCACTATCACTATATGTGGTGTGCAAGCTAGACTGTATATTGGTAGGTATTACTTATTTGTTATGAAAATAATACAAAATTCTTTGAACTGAACTAGAAATGTAGCATTTCCCTGCTTCTGCATGACGAGAATACATTTTTGAGAGTCTAACACACTATTTGTTTTTGAAAGTTAAAAATAAAAGTCTTCCTATCTTTCTTTGAAAGTATTAATGTTGTACTGTCAGGAAAGATTACTGTCCAGAACTGAGCAGCTGTGTGATTTATTCTCTGTAGATATACCATAACATTTGATTATTAAAGAAAGACAGAGCTTCTGGAGATGTAGCATTAGCTTTGCTTTCAACATGTTTTGTCATTGCTGTTGCTTCTTCAAGTTTCTTTTTCCTTGAAAAAATAGAAACAGAACTGAAACTAATTATGACTTTGCTCACAGAGAATAAACATTATAAAATTAAAAGAGTATTAGTAATTAAATCAAGGTTTTATATAAAATAAATGAATTGGTTTCATAGTTTTAGACAAAAATATATTCCAGTTTATATATGTCATATATGAAAAAGTATGTCATGAAAGTTATGTTAGGTTATTATCATGCAAGGATAGTTAATATCTTAGATCAAATTAAATGAGTACCTTTTTTGGTAATGAAGTTCAGAATTAAAATATTTTAATGTATTCACTATATGTCCTGAAATAATTTGTAGAATCTAAATCACTTTACAAGCTCATACATATGAATAAACCTTTTTTTTTTTCCCCAGTACATCTGTTTGACTTTTGTCTTTACAGATTATAACAAAAAATAAATTATCCAGCCATGTGTCAATCATGTAAGGTTACAGACATGTTGCTAGAAAATATCATTAACAAGAAATTGTAATATTTATAATTAAAAATAATTTCCAGTTACAAAGGGTAGATAGCATAATTAATACCTTTCCAAAACCATCTAGACTACTTATTTAGATTGAATTCTTCTCTTTAAAATTATGGGAAGAAGTTTGAGATTAAATTTTAGAGATTTCAATGCTATTTTCTAAATTGCCGCTCTTAGTAAAATGTTCTGACTGGACAAAAACATTTGTAAAATTTTTCAAAACTGTTTGAAAAGTTTGAAGCAATAAAAAATAATTCCATACAAGGTGTATGTCAGCTGCAATGTATATGTTTCTGCCAAATTTTGAAATTATGCATTTCATTCAATTATTAAAATATCACTTATTTTATTAGTAGATGAAAATTATACATAGACCTTATTATTTGAAGTCATTGGAATTATTAATGCAAAATAATATATCAAATTATTTTTGCTAACAAGTATCTCAATTTGCTCCTGAACAACAGATTAATACACATCACTTTATGGAACTGTTACTTAGTTTTCCACCCGAGACTATTCCATGAAGTTGTCACAAGCAGTAGACACTTCCAGATTAACCAGTTTTCTTAAGAAGGTAACATTTTTTATATATGCTGCCGGGCCAGTAAGGCAGAGGTATTCCAAGTCTTTTTTACCTTCATTGCTGAAACTCAGATCCACAGAGTCAGTCTCTTTTGGTGCCTCTCATTTCTCCAGGGTTTCAAAGAATACCTCTGAATATGAGAAGAAAACTATTCTTCCCAATGTCAGTGTGACCAGGGAGTTGATCCTAGCACCCTCTTCCATTATAATGTATTCAGGTAAAAACGAAGTAAAAGATCTTCTGTGCATCAGGAGACCGTGCTTGAATCTTTACCTTTAGGTATCCCAACAGAGACTTAAAGATGAATCTTTTGACTTCCCCCACTCCTCCAAAATATCTCAGTAAATAGACCTGATGTAGGCTAAAATTAGCTCAAGGGTCTAAAGAGATTCAGAAGGGAGAGGTTTTCACCAAACAGCAAATGAATTTATTCTTTTATTTACTTTCTAACACACTGGGACAAATTACCAAGAAAAATAAAAAGAAGAAAGCATACTAGGAGTATATTTATGTACAATAAAGTCCCCAGAAGGGAAAATAGAATCATAGAATCATAGAAAAATAGCCAAAGGAAGCTCTACTTCAAGCTTACAGAGTTGTTGGGTATAGAGGAACATGAACTAAGGGCTTCTCTTGCAAAGTTTAAAACTACTGTTAAACTCATTGATAAAATGTTTCTTGTTGTATTGCTTCTTATAAACACTATTTTTTCCAGTAGTGAGGAAATAAAATGCTTATAAAGCCAGGTTTCACAATGCATCTATAATATACATCAAATGGATGCAGGTCTGATAGCACAGACTTATACAGCTCAGACAGTATCACAGAATGATTGAAGCTGGAAGGGACCTCCCACCTAGTTCAAACCCTTGCTCAAAGCAGGGTCAGCTAGAGCAAGTTCCTCAGTGCCTTGTTTAATTGGGTTGAGGTATCTCCAAGAATGGAGACTCCACATGCTAAGATTACCATTTAATCTTAAAACCTCACACATGCAAAAACATTGACCAAACTAGATGCATTCAGCTGGCTCTCTCATTAATGTTTATACAGGTTAGATGTATAGCGCAGTATCTGTAAAGGACTAAAAAAATTTCTTTTTCCAGAAATTTCTTTTTTGGGACAGAGGTCTGTCATGATGGAGAATCACACCATTATTGGCCAGTGTTGATGGGAGGAACGCACTTTCCTCAGCTCTACACAGTGATGCAGGGTTTCTCTAGCTCCTCACAACTGGTGCACAGGCTTTAGGAGTTAGAGGGAATATGAAATGCTGGACACTGAAGATTGAAGAACCATAGAAGAAATCAGTGGATTTGTGGGGAAAAGTGGTGTGAAAATCCTCATTATCTCAGTTAAATCTAACTACATTGAAAAGCTGTCAGCAGAATGGAAAATTAATAAATTAGGTGTTTTTTCAGTGGCACAGAAATTCAGAAGACTCACTAGAACTCCATAACCCTGCACCTAAATCCAGAGCTTATTTTATAACAAAGTTTGACCCTTTGTCTCAAAAAAAATTCTTTCTTCTTTGCACTAAAACCACCTTGAATAAAAGACTAGGAGATTTCTGTTTCATTTACAGAGAATCTGTTTCTCAGATAAATAAAGCACGTAATTGGGAAAGTCAATATTTACCAAAAGTTTGCACTATGCAGTCACACCTAAAATGACACAACTCTTTAATTTTAATTTCCTATGTGTAATAAAATACAGTTCTCATTAGAAGATTCAAAGCAGTTTGAAAAGGAAATACCATTATACCTTGTTCATCCATAGACCTGTTACAAATATTACAAGTTGGTGACTGCTAATAAGCTTTAGTGGTATCCAGGATATTGTAAGTTCATTTTATTACTCTGTGGATGTTAGTATTCAAATGTAAATCTAACTATTCTTTTAAATGTCTGATTCATCTTTGCCATCTCATAAGTTTAATTTCTCAAGAAAACAAAAACACCCAAAACCATTATTATTTCTAGTTTATTATGACTCTTCTGCAAATGTGAAATGAGAAGTAATGGAAAATTTGTTTTCCAATTTTTCAGCAAGGTCTTAGACTTTAAGAATCTAGATAAGCTGGACAACTATCCAGAATTTTAAGTGCTCATTATAGCTGATCTTCAGGGGCCTTCATTGTTATTCAAAGTTTTTCTGCTTTTCTTCTCTTCAAAACTTGTATGACTATTCATGTTTCATGGTATATTATATTTTCATAAAGTCTTTGAACATGAAACAAAATATTCTCTATTGTAAAATTCTATAAAATTTGCCTCAGATATTCTACAATGGAGTTGCTCTCTGTGGTATGCAACTGTAAGATAACTTCAGGCCTTTTGTCTGACCTCATCTATAGATAAAACAGGAATGACTCCATGATACTACTCTGATTTTACTGTTGTAAAAACTATTTGGAACAGAATTACATTCATCTAATGACAACAATTTTTTTCTATATTTATTTACAGAAACTAAACATCATTTGACCCACTATACATTAGCTCCATGTGTTTGTGACTGCAGTTTTACAAGGTAAAAAAAAAAAATAGCATAGGGCCTTCCTCCCTTCTACCCTAAGAAAATAGAATTTCCCAATATATTATAAAATCAAATCCTACCACGGGCCTCATTTTCACTTCCATTAGTTGAACATCAAGGGCCAAAAATAGTGCATGCAGTCAAAAACCAGATCTGAAGAAAGGGCAAGAGGATGGTGATGTTAGATGGCATATAAGGAAGAATATCATTTGCACTTTTCTGAAAGTACATCTCAAAGGTAGAGCATCAGCTATAGGGACCTGTGGCATGGTCATATCTGTATGTTGCATGCTATACTACTAAGAGACCTACAATCTCCTTGGAAGCTTCCTTGTGAAAGTTAATGTGGGGAAATAGATGTTCACATTGGGAAAACAGGATTGGTGTCCATAAGCCAGGTCTCATCCTTATTCTCTACTCAGCACTGGTGTGGTTGCATCTGGAGTGATGCAGTTCTGAGGTCCCCAATGCATGAAAGATATGGACTTACTGGAATAATTCCAATGAAAAGCCATGAAGATGATGGACTGCAGTATCTTTCACGTGAGGAGAGGCTGAGGCTGTTCAGCTGGAAGGCCCAGAGGGAAATACATGATGGGAGGGAATGAAGAAGACAGAGCCTTTGTAGTGCCCACTGAGACAAGAGACACTAAGAAAACAAGCACAACTAAAAACACATTAAATTCCATCTGAAGATTCGGAGGGTGGCCAAACACTGAAGCAGGTTGCTCAGAGAGGCTGTGGAGTCTCCAGTCTTGGACATACTCAAAATTTGACTGGCCATGGTGCTATGCAACCTGCTCTCCCCGATCCTATTTAATTGGGGTAAGTGGACTAGATGCCATTTTTATATAACAATGTCTTGTTAAGGTTTTAAACTTTCACTACCAATACTTTTTATAGAACCAAAGAGTCCTCTAAATTGAATACTCAACACAGGGTATCCAGTTTTCATATGAGCTACATCACAAACCTATACCAAAATCTGTCAACAAACCTGGAGTATAGCAGCTCTTTTATTATCCAGACACAGATTTTCAGAATCTTACAGAATGGAAGATTCAGAACCTTATAGTTTTCAGAAACCATCAGGCACCTTCTAGACAAAGTTCTTTCTTTTACTGCTGCTCTTAATTTGTATTACAAAATTGAAAGTCTGGTTAAATTCTTCAGGACTTCAGAACAGTCCTACATAAAGACACGCATCTTGTTAAATTTTATCCTGGCATGTGAATGCAGATGGTGACACAGTACTTTGGAAATAGCCATGTCTCTAAAACTGTATATAAGAGGAGATTTATTTCTTTTTATAGAAACATTTTGTAGAAATGTTAATACTTGCTATAGGATTCAGATTACTTTTCACACTTTACAAAGGAGAACCATTAAAAAAAAGAAAAATAAAAAGTTTAAGACTGACTTTAATACAGAAGTTGTTATAACAGGTAGACTAAAGATAGAAAAAAAGTATCTTAAACCTATTTTAGCAAAGCACTTGGACATATGGTTGACATTACTAAAGACACACTTAAGAACCTTACGGGTTCAACTACATATTAAAAAATATCTGAGAAGTTCAACTCAGGCAAATATTTTTTCAACCTATCCATATCTATTTGAAGTTTCTCATTATCTTGTTACATAACATGTTTTATACTATTATGTCAGCGGTGTCATTCTACAACATAAACAAATCAAAAGCTGTCTTATCAGTAAGCATAATACAAGTAGATACATACCTGATTATGCTGTGCTAGTTGCTCTGTTTTGGGTCTAATTATTTTTTTTTCTATTTTTTTTTTCTCTGAGAATGAGGGAGTTGAAACTATCTTTTGCTTGTGTACTTGTAGTAATTTTTCTTTGGCAAGCCTAGACTGAATTTCAGGACACTATTCCCCAACCAAGAGCATCTTTTTCATGTTTCATTTTAGCAGAGAAAAAAATAAGAAAAAAATAACCCAGGCAAAGTTAAAAACTAAATTTTAGAAGTTAGACAGTGATTATTTTCTGTATCTGAACTTATGTACTCCTTTTAAGAGGGATAATTAATCTGTTTCCCCAATTTATCTGATTGGTAGGAAGATATTACTGCCTGATATTACTGTTCAATTTTACATGTTATTTTATATGTTTATAGCAAAACTACACTTTTACTATCTACCAGAAGAATAAGTTAAGAGTAGCACTGCACACAAAATGAGATGCAGTTCAAATTCAACAAACTGCTATTTCAACGGATCCAGGATTACACTGCATTACACTGAAGTGTATGTATATGCATTTTTACTCTGATCCTGGCAAATAAAACTTATATGTGAACTTTATCAAATAAAAACCTGGAATTTTACTAATACCAGTCTTATTTTTTTCAAAATTTCATTAGGAACTCCGCAAACACAGATCACCCACTTCTTCCCGACCCCCAGGGGATAGGGGAAAGGATTGGGGGGTAAAGATAAGGAGGCTTGTAGGTCGAGATAAGAACAGTTTAATAATAGAGAGAAAACTTAAAATAATACTAATATTAAACTAGTAGTTTAATTATAACAGTAACAAAATATACAAAAGAGTGATACCCAGTGTAACTGCTCACCACCCGCCAACCAAGCCCGGCCCGTTCCCAGATAACAATCCCGGAGGAGCGACAATCCCAAACCGAAATCGCAATCCCAGAAGAGCAAGAGCCTGAGCGAAAGCCAGAGAGAGCTAAAAGAGGAAGAGACCCTCACTAATACATTGGGCATGATGAGATAGGGTATGGAATATCCCATTGGCATATCCAAATGCCAATTTAGCTTATTAATTTAAATATCCCTCGCCCCCTTAGATCTTGTGCTTGTGGTCTAACAGAACACAAAGTCCTTCATTTCCAGTGACAAAAATGCAAACACTGGTACATTATCAGTGTCTTTCCCATAACAAGTCCCAGGCTGAAAGCAAAACACGGCACTATTCTAACCACTGAAAAAGAAACCCAGCTCTGTTCCAGCTAAAAACCAGGACAATCTCTTATGTATATAATATTTGTAGTTTGCTTATAACATTCTTAATTTAACTGTTGTTTCAGGTGTAAATATTCATCAAATTTAAATTACTGAAGGCTTTCAAGGACAGTGAAATATTTGCTGTAATATTTGAAGTAAAATACAAACTATATGTGCAAATACAATGCTTATATAAAAAGAAAAACAGTAAAGTACCAATTGCAAAGTCATCTAGCTTATACCTGACACTATTTCTATTATTATCCACACCGTATCTAATGCCTCTGTTTTTGGCTATATCAAGAAATATGATTCCTGTCTTTGTTTGCACTTCATCCTCATTTTCCTATGAAAAAACATAAGTACAGCACTAGTTCAGCAAATTTGCTGTTCTTTTATCCTTTCTATCCTTTTCAGCTATAATTTCAGTGGAGCAGTTTTCTTTTTTATCTTCAGTCTCCCGTAAATATATTTGATGAGCAATTTTCTATTATCTGAAAAGCACTCTGCAATTCAATTATTAGTGTATTTTTGTGTCCCTGTTTCTCCTTTTAGTATTTTTCTGATAATTTTTATGTCTGCTTAGCAGATAGCTTGAAGTTTGAAAACCTTACATTAGTATTTTACTCTGAGGTCAAAAAGCTCTGCTAACCTGGATTCAAGATTTGAAGACCACCTTTTCAATCTATAACTCTCAGAAAGGAATGTGATAGTGTTACTGTTGAAGAGAAAAAAAATCACATATAATGAAAAAATCTGTTCTTTATCATGCACATTAAAGTATCACCTACTTATCTGTGTAAGCATTCATATAGCTGTCATCATTTCAGTATTTAACTGCTTCGCAACTATTTAAACAGAGTCACATATCTAATTGCATTTCTCCTCTTATCTCCCTTCAGAAGGAGACACAGCTGGATTGCTGTGACAGGAAGTTACAAAGGGAAAATACGTAAAAGAAATAAAAGATGTTTTTATTATAGGACATGCTGAAATTTAAGTGATTCTTATCTGCTGCATCAGTGGGCATCAATTCCTGTGCATAATGAAAACCCGGTCCTCAGAAATTCAAGGGCCTCCAAGGACTGGCTGACCTCTCCACCTGTGCCAGTGACTACAGCTGAATGGAAAGAGAAGTGATCTCTGAAGTTGTCAGGGACTTGTCCATGGAGAACTCAATCTTTGAAGTGCATTGTACAAACATATACTTTTCCTTCTTTTTTACTTTTATTCCATCTGTGGAAGTGGTGCTATTTTTTGATCCAGCAATTCAAAAATAGCTGTGAGGTATCAACCTATATAGTCCAGAAATTCACATTCAAAGGAAAAAAAAACAAAACCAAACAAACAAAAAACCTAAAAAGTAACAAACAGCAGACATGCCAAAGCTACCTCTGTGTCAATTTTTTGATGGGGATTTTAAGGTAGTCAGACATACTAGTGAAAGATTTCTTGGAAAAGACTTCTTGTGCTATGAACTTTGAATGTGAAGTTTTGAAACATTAAAATTTCCAGTAGAAATATCTGCAATACAAAAAGTAGTCTTTTTATCATGTTAAACTTTCCTCAGATGCCACAGTCACAACAATTTTAATAGCTTTTGCCTAAGGGTTTGGGATATTTAAGCTCCATGCTCTGTGTGTAGATTGAATTGATCAAACGTAGAAAGAGCTATTTCACTAATATTATACAGAAGAAACATTCTACCGTTATATGATAGGTTATATTACTTGTCATTTACGACTAGTTATTTATTCATGAAAGTATGCATAAATCCATAAAACATTATAAAATTAAGCAACAAGGGTGTATCAAAAATTTATTCTAGCTGTGTTTTGTTTTCCTTCACTACTTGCCATTTATTATTCTCTAGTTTTAAAAAGTTTCAGCCATCCAATTAAAGAAAATAAAAATATAATTTCATTTATGAAACATATCACATTCACTGAGTAGTCAATGTAAATAGTTTGCAAAGAATACACAGCTGGAAAATTCTTGAGAAATCATTCATTTTGTCTTTGTATATAATGAATATATCAGCCAAAAAGAGAGAGTAGTTTTGCATAATCTTTGTAAACAGGAACAAAAAAGAAGCCTTAAGTTCAGCCAAAAATTGGTTTCCAGAGAATAATTTAACCAGCGGCACTAATGACACTTGAAAAATTGTAGCATATGGTAATTCAGTGAAGTGTGTTCACCTCAGTATTACATTTGTCTGTTCAAACACTATCAAAACTCATATGCACATATATATGCACATATATGTATGTAATTACACATTCAGAATATATTAATGACAGATATATATATATATCTTCAGATTTTATTTTTTATTTTCATTTCATATTTCATTTTCCTTGTTGCCTGTTCCCATCTGCAGAGAGTTCCTATCTAAGAGCCTACAAAGTTCTGGTTACAAAGTACTGTTCTTAAAGAACCCCAATAACAAAGCTCTTGAATATATGCGAGCATATTTTTTCACATATATATTAGAGACACTGTAAGTCAGCAGTAAGGGCAGATAGAATGCCATAAATTATTTATGGTGATAACCAGGAGGTGAGGTGTTTGTAAGCTGCGATGAGTTACCTTCAGAGTTTCTGGTTGTTTTCTGGTGGGCATTAGAATGAAAAACATTAACTACACACAGCAGAGCATGTCTCAGATTACTTCATCTTTATGCCTCCCACACAGTCATTTTCAAGAGCTGTCGCATACAGTAAGGTATATGTTCCTCTATCTGCCCCCACCATTCATTTTTCCTCCATTCTTGGTTTTTTTTTTTTACTTATTTCTATGACTATTTCTAGATTAACCTCTTCCTATGAAAACTGTTTAAGAAACTTAGCACAAAACCAAATTACTGCAACCTATGGGAAAAGCCAAACCTGTCTGATGTCTTTGGAAGGCTTTCTTCTGTTACTTTGAATTATTACCACTTCTAATTTTCCTAGAAATATAAAGATTCCTAGAATTGCTACGGTAATAAACAAACAATTTAACAGGTCCTTTAGTAGGCCTTTTTCTGCTATTAGCTTCTATTTAGTGTTGCCTGATATTTGAACCTAAATAGCAGTACATCAGCAGCTCACCACTCAACTGCACTGAATATGCCATTTCCTGTTTTATTTTCCCCATCCCTTCAGTAAATCCTGAAAGGTGGTATTTTAAACCCCCGATGAATTTCCAATTCAGTGTCCCTGTCATTCTAATATTAATCTCATACAGTGCTTATCTTTGAAAACATGAAAAAAAGATGAAAGAGAAAAAGACATTAGAATTCTTTTTAATATATTATGCTATGCCATACCAGCATAAGACTTATAGTTTTACTGCTGTCCTTAGTGATGAAACAGAATCATGTCTTCAACTCTCCTTGTTTCATGAAAGTTTCCACAGTTATCTGCCTTAGGGATTTTGTTCAATTTTATTTTTAAAAATGTTAAGCTTTCATTAATGATTTTTCAATTTCTATGTTGTCTCTGTCAGCAGCAGCAGCAATTTCAGCTCTTAGATAGGTCCTAGTTAAGATCTGCCAAAGCTTCAGCTCTAGTGGGTTTGCTGATATGTGACCCCAAATCAGCAAAACACTTAAATATAGTTACCAACTTCCTGTATACACACAGACATATTGACTGACTGAGACTAATTTCACGTCTGAAATCAGAGACCCGTACAAATCCCAGCATGAATTTTGTTGTGGATTTGCAAAATTCTTCTAGAAATAGTGCTGCATTTCAAAAGAGCATGGAAATTTCAGAAAAGCTACTCTACTTTCCTTTACTTTTCATGAAGCACATTTTGAGGGAAGATTTTTTTTTTCCTTTGAGAAAATTTTCACAGCAAAGGTACAAACTTCGTACATTGCTGTGTTAATCTTTGTGGTAGGGTTACAGTTTGCAACCGCTTGTGCTTTTATAGATAATCTGTTCCTGACACGCACACGAGGCTGTCTCATTTTTTCCTTCAGGATAGTGCTGAAATTCAAGTTTTTTACTTGAATTGCTACAGAAAATGATGCACCTAGCTTGTTTATTCCTGAATCTATGGAAGGCAGACTTGCAAAATATTTAGCAATTTACAAAGCGTTATCTCTTTGGGCAATTTATGGAAAGTAAAACCAATAGCTGGTATCCAGAGTGGTTTTCCACTCACATTTTGGTGCTGCTTAAAGAATATGCGATAAGGCTTTGCTGATTGTTATTATTATTTGTATTTTGGTAGCACTATGTAATTCTTACCAGAATGAAGGTCCTGCTATACCAAGGATGCTAGAACACATGTTGCACTTACTTACCTAAAAGACTTAGAGTTGAAAAAAGAATACACAGATGTCCACTTCCTTGAGTTACTACACTGAGAATCATTGACCGTTGCAGGTGGCTTGCACCTCCAGAAGAGAAGCCATAGCCTCTGGCACTATCACTAAGTTTGCAAGTGAGAAAAGATTCCTGATGCTATATGCTTAAGCTTACTTCAATTACACAGACTGTCGACTGGGCCAGTCAAAACAAATGATAAATTAATGAATGAAAGACATTAGTCTTCAGTCTGGAATTAGGGTTGCTGCCATCAATGGAAAGCTCATGTCACTCAACATGTGAGTTTTATCATCTTTTCCACATTTTACACACAAAATGTATTTCTGTGATTGATCACATTGCAAATCTGTGGAATTAGCATAGGATCAAGAAAGATCTTGAAAAAAACACTAGTTGAATTTATTAGTCAAGGGAATTTGTCTCAGTGTGGATACACAACTCAGAAACACAAAATCACAGAATCACAGAATGGTTGAGGTTGGAAAAGACCTCTAGAGGTCATCTTGTCTAACGTTCCTACTTGAGCAGGGCCACCTATGGCCAATTGCTCAGGAACATGTCCAGATGGCTTTTGAATGACTCCAGTGGTGAAGACTCCGCCTTTCTGGGTAACCTGTACCTGTGCTCAGTCACCCTCACAGTAACAAAAAGTGTTTCCATGTGTTCAGATTACACCTCCTGTGTTTCAGTTTGTGCTTACTGTCTTGTCCTGTCGTTAAGCACCACTGAAAAGAGCCTAGATCCCTCCCTTCAGGTATTTATAGACATTGATGAGTTCCCCCAACCCTTCTCTTCTCTAAGATGAACAGTCTCAGCTCTCTTAGCCTTTCCTCATAGGAAAGATGCTCCAGTCCCTTCATCATCTTCATGGCCCTTCACTGGACTCTCCATGTCTCTCTTGTACTGGGGAGCCCATAACTGGACACAGTACTCCAAGTGCGACCTCAGCAGCACTGAAAAAAGGGGAAGGATTACCTCTCTTGACCTGCTGGCAATACTTCCTCTAATGTAGCCCAGGATACCATTAGCTGCCTTTGCAGCAAGGGCACATTGCTGGCTCATGTTCAACTTGCTGTCCAGCAGGACCCAGGACACCAGGACTTAGCTAGATAACTTTTTTTTTTTTTTTTTTTTCCTAGACTGTAAAATGGATCTTTGTTTTTAAAACAATTTTTAGGTGTTGTAATCTATATCAGTATAGCAGTTTTAAATTACATTGGGCTTCTTAAGCAGCTAAAAATATGTGAAACAATTTATGAATAATCAAATGTTAAATAAAGAAAGGGAAGTAAGAACAGTGTTATAGATAACAGAAAGACTTTTCTACCACTCCAGTACTAAGAACAAAGGGAAACCTTCCCATCTTTCAGTCAAAGCACTCCAGAAATGGGGTGTTAGCTTTCTGGTCTGCTACAGTATCTAGGAGAGTTGAGGTAAGAATCTATTTATTGAAAATGCCTGCACAAAATAAGTCCACATAGGTGATTGCAGTGATCCAGACCCAAGGACCATTGAATATGGAGGATTTAGTGATTCACAGAGCAGTTAACCTGAGCAGGTCTGTGCTGTGCCTTCAGGTTGTGTTGTGCTGCACAAATCCCTCAGCTGCAGGATAACCTCAGCTGGCAGCTTATAACAGAGGAGCCTGATGGCAGCTCCCACTTGATACCAGCAATTATGCACCTCTCTAGTCTTGCCTTTATCTAAAAGAGAAGGAAGTTCTCATGTGAACATCTTTTATGAATAGAGTTGTTGTCTTCTAAGAAAACTGTATAATAGCTCAAATGACCAAAAAGGAGTAACCTGCCTCAATGGACAGGATCTGCAGTGTGCTGTGGGAAAATCCACTTGGGGTCCATCTGATGCTGAACACAGGGTGCCCAGCATCTGAAGGGATGTGAGATTTAATTGCTATCTATATTCGTCTTCTTATTCTGTCTCAGTAAAGCAGTTATCTTATTAAGCATTTGCTGTCAGGACTCCCTTACCGAGATCCAGCAAGAACCCTGCACTATCTCTCTCTCCTCATTTTTGTCCTGGTGCAGAAGTGGCACTTAAATAAGTGATGTCACTTGTGATGACATCTGCTAAGTGCATTTTGAGACAGTCCTTTATAATTAATTACTCATTTTCATGAATCATGCATCTTTGCATGAAGTATACCTGTTACCAGTAAGATAGTGGTAATGGAAATTTAATAGCATTTTTTATATTTTTATTGCATTTTCGGGTTGAGATTTTTGTCCATCTTTGGTGGACATTATCTCTGAGTTAGTTCAGTTAGACACCCTGACTGTCTGGACCCCCTGGGCTATATCTATATCTCCTAAATCATTGCATGTTCAGACACTGGCAACACGTTCAAGTTGACAGAGATGCACAGGTTGCAAAGCTGTAGCAACTTCTCTTCTTAGGAAGGGATGTCTTGTGTGTAAAATCACTCCTGTGTACATGTGAAAAAGGACAAGAATTATGGTACACTCTGCCTGCGTGTCTAGTGCTTCTAACACAGTTTCAAATATCATATTACTTTTATAGTACATTATGTGCCTATATTTTTGTATGTTTATGTTTGTTTGGTTTCTTTTTTTAATAAGAATTCCTTTTAATCCATGGATATATAAAGCTTGTCTTAAAATGAATATAACAAATTTTTTATCATGTTATAAGCATGCTTTTTACAGATAGGAGAATGTTTTGCTAACAGAATTATTACTAGTACGCTATCACTACTGAGTAATACTATTTTATAAACACACCCAAACAAAGTCCTTGGCTATATATATATCTTCAAAAAGCATTATTAAAACTTTCCACCTAAGGCATATCAACAGGAGAAATTTCTGGCTGTGGTTGACTGACTAATAGCTATTTTTGGTTAAGTGACATGGCTCTTTTTCATTTTTAAGTGGTATCTAGGTCTCCCATATTTCTTCCTTATCCTCCAGTCTAATTTTTCCTAGATGTAGCTTTCCAGAGCAGCCTACTTTTTAATTTTGTCTTGTTCAATGCAGGTGGACTAAAGGGAGAAGGTACTGTTCTGGGGTCCCTACCTCGGAATCCTTTGCTGTTGAGAAAGATTTTCAAAGACTATTTTCCTTTCATCATTTATAGGCTGGGTGATGTCTCAACGGCAAATTCCATAGTATTCTGACAAAGACCAAGGAGCTTCTTTACAAATGCAAAAAAAAAATCTAAGGAAGTTGAAGTTACTGCAATGCAACAAAAATTAAATACCTGTGCAATCAGTGGTATCTTACTGTGGTCTTCATCTGTCCAATGTGAGGATACAGAACAAAGAGGAAGGTATGTGGAAGTTTGGAGCAATGTGACAGGGGGCAATGGACACAAGTTGCAACAAAGGAAATTTTGACTAGACTTTTTTCCCCCCACACAAAATGGTTAAGTGTTGTCACAGACCGCTCAGAAGTCCTTTGGGG
>NW_010321032.1:27575-29658 GCF_000700745.2 Antrostomus carolinensis | reverse complement strand
GAGGAACCTGCTCTAGCTCACCCTGCTTCAAGCAGGAGGGTGCTAGACAATCTCTGGAGGTCCCTTATAAACAAAATTATTCTAAGATTTTGTGAAATGCTCTATGTCCTTTTCCTTCACCATGAATAAATTTGATCTGTGATTCAGTCAGCTTTCCTAAAAGCAACATAATCTGACAATTCAGTTTTAATTTAAATTATTACTCTGGAAAATAACACGTTTTAAAATGTGTTATAGCTTTGTAAGGGTCTCACCCTGTCACTTACTGTGGTAAAGGCTGTAGTGGCTTAAAGGTACATCAGAGGTTACTGGCATTATTTTAATTAACATATTATAAAGACTTCACTATAAATACCCTGTTACTCTATAATGAATGATGATATTTGTAGAGATGTAGCACAGATTTTACACTCCTGAAATCCTATTTTAAATTAAATCTAATGATCTGGAGATGTCACTCATTTTGGCAGCACATTGCAGAATGCAGAAGATTTTACTCCATGCCTAAGCAAGCTGTAATGGAATTGTCTAGAAATTTAATTTTGTTGCATGAAAAAGGGATAGTAACCAGGTTTTTTATTCCCCTTTGCTATAATACAATTTATGTTCATTCTTTTACTGCCTTGCAATTATCATCAGTAGCTAATATGAGCTTACGGACAAGTCATCAGTAACTTAATTTATACACATATTTTTAGGATGTACAGAATGAAAGTTCCATGGTGAATAAAATTTTAGTTAACAGAGGAGGTTGCACTGACAAATGCTATGCAAATTAAAGTCACTGAAACATTGTTCAAGGCCCTTTTGCAGATCTATCAAGTGATGCAAATATTTAGATTTTCTTATTTTTAATTAATTAATTAATGCTGTTATTTGTATTATTTGATATGTATTTCTGATGTGCACCAGAATTATAAATCCTGGCACAGCTGATAAGTGTAGGAAGATCTCCTCTGGGACATGGTACCACTCTGAACTGAATGCAAAATAATTGACACCTCGATAGTGAGAATATTACTTTGCCCAACTGCAGTGACTTAAATAACAAATGTTACAAATTCACAGAAATCATATGGACATAAGAATGTAATTCTTATGTAATAAGACATAAGAATAATATTTATATGAAATCAAACTGGACAAAAACTAGATAAACCAAAACAGTTTCAAAGTATGATAACTATTAAGAGTTAACTATTTTGTTTGGTGAGCAAAGATAATCTCAAGTACAAAGTTTGTCTTCTGTAGTTTGGGGTAAAATAAGTGGAAATGTTATTTTTGACTTTGGCCAGTAATGACAGCTGGATTCCAACTTCCTCTTAGCCAAGTGAATATATGAAGATGTATCCAGCTGACTGGGCCTGGAAAGTATATATTTTCCAAGCACAAACTTCAGTTCCTCTGCCTTTGCTTCTGCTCTGAGGCACGTGGCCCATCAGCACTCCCTTTGCCTCACAGATTTCCACCATCCTTTATTTCTCAGTTGTCCCACTACAACTATTAGGTGATGCCTTCCTTGCAACATCCTTAGTTGTAGCAAGAGCTACAACAGTTAGGAATTAGGTCTGTTATCTAATGCAGCCAATATTAGACAAACTACAACTATTTAACTTCTAAAATCTGAAACTACTTCTGTGAAGATAATGTTGGCAAGGGTGGTCAATGCTACAGAGCAGCTTCTATACGGGGAAAGACCATAGATGAAGCAGAACTCTGTATCTGGAAAAAAAATAAAATAAAAATAAAATAAAATATTGGGATACAGTGGAAATATAGAAAATATGAAGAGAATACTCATTTTCTTTGTAACACAAGGAGGTGGCACTTAAAGTCATGCAGTAGGTTTAAAACCTGCAACAGCCATTGCGCTTGTTTGCTTGTTTGTTTTTCCAAATAGTGCATGATTAAATTGCAGAACTCATTGCCACAGGATATCACCCAAAGGTATTTATGCATTTAAAAGGGACAGGACATTCACAGAAGATGGGACTCAGTCATGTTTCTGAAGTCTAAGGGTCCAGAGAAACCTCTGGACTGTAAATTTTCTAAAATACAACTTGTTCAAAGACAGGAATGTTTA
>NW_010321032.1:17060-27533 GCF_000700745.2 Antrostomus carolinensis | reverse complement strand
GCTGCTGACCAGTATCTAGGGTAGAATATTGAGTTACTCTGTATGGATATTTGACCTACATATGTAGATCAAAGGCTAGAGAATGTAGCCAGAGAAAGCTTAAACCAGAGAGTTTTTACTTCAGTGCCACAGATTCATAGTTTAAACATGTAGACCCAGGATCCAACAAAACCAATTACTTTTCCCTCATTTTTTTAAAAATAGGAACATACAGGTTTGTGAACACTGGAACCAGTGATTTTTTTCATTTCTTTAGAGTTGTGCCTGCTGGTTAAATTCGAACTTAGGAAAAATATTTACCGTGGTTATGGCATTATAATGCACTGGATCATTGACATCTAACTGTCCTTCAGTTATGGCAGTAGGGTGGTTTCTTGTCTCTATTCCATGCCAAAACTGTTCATTTTTTTTTATTTTTGAGTGGCATATTAAAAAATTGAGGAAGAAATGTAGGGAAACACTTATATATGTGCACCTTGATTTTATAAAGCTTGTTCTTTCAGGTGATGTGGCTGAGGCAGCCCCTTTAATGTCCTCTGCCCTTGCTTCCTGTATTGGTCTGCAGTAGCTGCTCAGTGACATGTTTCTAGCCATTTCCTCTTCCCTTTGACTGTTCACAACCACTACCAATTCTGGCTAAGATGACCTAAGAAATTTCAAATGCTCTGAAACTATTCTACCTAAATAAATTAGAAAACATAATGCTATCAAGCTTAAGACAAAATAATTCAATATTAAATGGCAGTCATTTAAAACAGATTTGTATGTTCCATTTCATCAACTTGAAATATGTTTTTAAATGATTCTCAACATTTAGTAATTATGCAGTTTTTATTAAATCAAACTGCGTACATAAACAATACTGACAGTGAATCTGTCACCATTTGTTTCCAGAGTTAGCACACCACTGAGATGAATACAGGAGTACCCTAACTTTCAGCTGGATGTTTATTCTCATTGAAGACTCAGAAAAGTTTAATTCTATTTTATGAAAATCTGAACAACATGTGGGGAAAAAGAAACAAACAAACGAAAAATTAGTCTTATTTTCAATACACTCCCAGGCAGATTTGGCTCACAGATTTCCATCCTCCAGGGATGTGATTTCTAACATTTTTTCCTGCCTAAACCATGATGGTTCTAGCAACTTATAAGGAATTATAGTTTATAAATGTAACTTATTCTTCAATCTTACATTGAAACCAAAATAGATAAGATTGAAAAATAGCTAACAGTCTTGCTGAAATTACTGGTTTTGGTAGAAAATATTTCATTTTTTTTCTTGCAGACAGCCATACTTGTGAATAAATGCCCAGCTAGTTTTGTACATTCTTGACATAGATGTATACATTTGCATAGGTACACAAACATGGTCAGCAGTAGCAGGAACTAAATGTATAAAAGACAAAATATTCTGAACAAAATTATCTTTCAAAGATGTTCTCCTTCAATGTTAAATATGTAATCTTTAATAGCCAGTTTTCCTCAGATATATTATGTTTTTGTTGATTTTATTTGACTCTGCATGGTGTCCTGCTGGTCCAAATAAGAACTTCCCAGATATCAGAATCATTACAGCATGATATTTTAGGCACTTTCCATGGTACCAAGTAAGTGGAGTCACAAAAACAACAGTAGAAAATTATCTTATTTTAGCCTGTGTCCATCTAGCTCTATGGGAGGAAGAACATATCTAGATTTCAGAGCAAAATAATTTTGCTCAGAAGGATTGCTTAATCCATATGGGTTTTAGCACCCTCTGAGTGGCTGCAGTGCAGTTGTTATGGTGCTAATCATTCAAGACTCATGTCTAGACCCGTAAATCCAAGCTAATGAATTAATTTGTGGTAAACCTGTAGTGAGGTTCAGCTGGCCTTGATATGTCCTCTCACCTCTCAGCTGCTCTCCTCTCACTAGAGAAGAAAGGAGAGACACAACTTCCATCCCACCTACTCAGACCAGCTGAGGTACAGCCTTGCTTGTGGGACTCCAGACAACACAGTCAGGACTCAAATACACCACTGAGGCTGTCCACCCCTTTCTAATGATGGCTGGAGTAAAGATTTGGGAGAAAAGGAGCTCTGGGTGCCTTAGTAACCTGTAGCCATCCTCGCTCAGCTAAACTCCTTTCTCCTGCAGCTTGGCACTGGTAGTACCAGCTTTAGTCCTTGAATCTCCTCCTTCAACTACAGCACTGCCCAATAAAATATAATTCTTTGGACAAAATTACAAAACTATAACAAGTTTGCATCTGAGGCTGTTAGATTAAAAGCTCCTTCCCTTGGTATGAATAGGCTCTGATGCAGACAGCTGTTTCAGACTCCAGAAGTGAGCATTTGAAGATCTTTCCCACACCAGCTCTTTCTAGCATGGCTTTACTGCTGCCATCCTGATGGTAGCTGAGTAAGTCATGGCAGGGGTTTCACTGAGCACCTCAAGGAAGCTGAAAGGAGGACACAAGATCAAGCCTTGATTTCCCCAGACCTTTTGGTTCCTTTGCTATTATTGGGTCTTAGCAACCCTCCATCATCTTCTCACTGCGGTACTCAAGAAAATACATCAAGATAAAAATAAATCTATTAAAAATGTATAGAAACTGGAAAAAAAATTATACTAAATATCCACTAGAAAAATGGCACCAATATATGCAGTATGGTGCCATAGATATTTATATTAAAGTAATTGTCTCTGTAGACACAATACAACTTTTATTAAGATTATTTTTTCCACTCTTAATCTATATTTTCAGAGAGGTAACTATTTCCATACCTAATCTCTAAGATTCTTAATAAGAGGTAGTGAAAAAAAAGAAAACATTTTGTAAAAAAACCCTGTAATATGTATTTTGCAATTTTTTTCACTGAAATTCTAGCATTTTAAATGATTCTGAATTAAGCTGGTTGCTGGGTAACTGTGGTAGTCACGGTACACCACAGAAGAGAAATCTCATTGTTAAATCTACTGATCCAGTTTGAAAAAATAAGGTTTAAGAACCAAGTCCTTCTTCAATTCTGAAGCTAAATGTGTCCAAGTTCAGATTTGTTTTGTGAATTAATTAATTCCTGAGCATGCAAATATATTTAACTGCTATTGCAGCCACCAACATATTTGTGAATTATTTATTTCAGTAAGAAATAAAAACTATTTTAGCATAGTTTAGTAGGTCAGCTAGTGAATCAGCAAGCTTGTGAAAAAACTTCCCAGGAAAAATAGCTAAACAATAAAATCATTTTGTACAAAAGTCGTGCAACCAATCTGAATTTAATGTGGCAGTTTGACACACAACAGTGATGTGAACAGAAGTGAAAGCTAGGCGGAGAGTAGCATGGTAATGACAGTGGTCTGCAGGCAAGGAAAGGAAGGGGCAAAGCACATGGAGTAGTGTGGGAGAAGTGAGGAAGCAGTACATGGAACATCAGGAAGAGAAGACATCAGGTGTAAGACTTGGAGGCAGGAAGATTACAAACCACTCATCAGGAATAAAACATTCTTTTCAACTTCTGTTGAGTTTTCCTATTTCTTTCTACATATTTGCTTGGGTTTTTTATTTCTTTTAAAAAGTGTTGATAGCTATTTCTTGTGTACTTTATTTTTAGGGAACTAGCAGTAGGCAGGAACCTCATTACACTTATATTTCTGAGTTGCTGCTTCAGGTTTCAGTGTTCAGCTGTGAGCTCTACAGTTTGAAAATTTGCTGCTTTCACATTGCTCTTTTAAAGAAAATCTCATTACTGAAAACAGAGATGCTTGCAAAAATTAGGCAAGGGCATTAACTGAAAGGAGTTGCTGTTTAATAGTTCTCTATAAATAGCATTAATCACAGTGTTTCTCTTCTCAATAGACCAGCTGTTCAGTCTGTTTAAGAAATGTACACCTATTAGACAAGAAGCTGAATAAATAAATGTTGCTATTTCTGTGAGAAATATACAAACATAAAAATATATATATAGGGTTTTATATATGTATTTGGAATATATTCACTTAATTTTATATACATATATATAAAGTACATCTATCAAATATATTTGAAATATATGCATACATATAATAATATATTAAAAATACATATGTATTTCAAATTTGGTGTTTAAAGGATCTGACTGACATTAGCACAGCAGAGCTTTTAGCTTGTCACAAGTCTCATACATGTTAGAGAGAAGCAATCCTCAAAGAATCTATTCAGAATCATTCCTACAGGGCTTCTTGGAGTTAGGGTAGTTTCAGTCTAGATGTTTATTCTACAGCTGGTTTTCCAGGAGAAACTGCTACTTAACATTAGCTGCAATGGATGAATCTAAAAATACTAATGTTTTTATGCCGCAGGTAGAGCACTGGCATTTTAGGAAGTAGGCTGACCTCAGCTGTTAGACAGACGTATCCAATGACACAGTGTGCTTGAAGTGGTAAAATAAGTTGTAATGTAAGTTATGTGAGCAATTCCCACAGGTTTTCCCCAGTAATTTCCCCTACTCCCAGAACTCATTATCACTAATAATAGTGAGGTGTCATCAGGAATAAAAAGAGTAGCTGAAAAGCACCATTTATTTTGTTTCATAAGTAGAGGTTAGCTATCTACATCACTAGAAAATGTTGTATTTCACCGGAACCTCCATGACTGGTTTTTTTTAGAAATTCACTCAAATGCAGCAGCATTTCTTATCTGGAGGGCAGTGGGGTCCACCACCACGGGAACTTCCTAACCCTCAATAAACATGGATGGCACGTCAGCACTGAACCCAGCACCACAACAAACCAGGATGAGACATACACGTTGTCAGAAGTAGATTGCACTGCCCAGGAGAAATCCCCACCAGCTAAAAACTGCTGGAGCCACAGTTTGAGTGATATTTGCCTCATTGTGATTAGAATTATTTCACTCTTTCAATTTAAATCCCTATTTTTAGAGCTTTAGATACTTGCTTCTGACTTAATCCTTGTCATGTGACTATAGAAGGTGTTGAAACATCTGAGTTCACACTTTCTTCTGCTAAACCAGTGTTGCATGTATGTACAACAGTTTTATATAGCAGAGATTTCTGAAAACAGATACTATCCTGCCATCTATAGCTTCTTCAGAAAGCTTATAGCTGTCAAAGTGGTCTCCTCTTAGCAAGGATCAGAAGAATTCTGGAAAGTCATGTGAAATCTCTGAAAACCACCAGTTCAGTCACAGCAAAATTTCTGTGTTGCACAGCCATGTAGCGCTTCTGTTAAGCAGGAGGTTAAACAGAAACAAAGAGATTGACGTGAACACTTCCTTGAAGCCAGGAAAGAGCCCATCATATCTACAGCAGAATGAATTCCTGATTTGTGATTCAGAGGTCACAGCTATACAAGCATCAGAAAATATTCTAGGTCACTAGATCTCTGTATAGAGTCAGTGACAAGCAACTACCAGACTCTGGCATATTTTTGGTCCAGGTCAGGTAACAGATCTCCCAAAGAATTAATGAGAACTTGAAAGTGTGCCTCCTCCATCCCCCCTTCCAATTTTGAGGTTAGACTTCTAATTGTTGCTTGCTAACAGCCTCAGTGCCTGAGAATGGTACTTGGCACATTTAATTTGCTAGCATAGATGTAGCCAGAGGCTCTATAAGGAGTGTTGTCAGAAGTATAGCAGATTTCAGACGTCATCTGAACTACTGTGATTCTTTAAGTTTATAGGGATTGTAATACACACAGCTGACAATTAACCGTAATAAAACTTGAAATATGGCTTGAAAGCATTCTACTGATTTATTTTAAAATCTATATATGTTGATTAGAAACCAGAGGAACACAACTCTAAAGTAAAACAAAGCAAAGTACAGTAATTCTGCAGAGACTTTATTTTATAGCATTGTAAGTACATATCCTATGTATGATGCTCAGATTCTTACAGATAAGATTGTAATGGTACTTTAGCCAATGAAGTATTGACAATACAAACATAAAGCAATAACAAAAACAGCAATAGGCTTACCAATACTTACAACTTTAATTTTCTGGTAAAGGAATATAAGACCATTAGTGAGCTTGGAACATTGTCCCTCTGGAGTAAAATAAAATGGTTTAATATTTTTTTAGCTGCTTAAAGCATAGATCTACTGTATTTTCCCAAATTAAAGTATTTTCATTTCATTGTGCTGAAGAAATAATCCCTCAAGAATTTTTAATGCATAGATATATAACAACTGATATTTTTGTTTAATAGTGCATAGAATATAAGGATAATGGATTTTTGAGAAGTAAGCTCCAACAGCCTCAGGGACCAGAGGAGACGATATATAGCCAAAGTGTTCGAATGGCCTCTCAAAATTAGTTTCCTGGTTTACACAAGATGTAATATGCAAAGACAAGGTCCACCAATCTCATCTCTGCATTTTAAAAACTTGCTATCCATGTTGGTAGCTTAACTGTTTGTACATTATGGTCCTTTTTCAGTCATAAACACCTCAAAAAAACCTCACTAACTGTGATGCTAGAGCAAAAGTGTGAAGGGCAGAAAGAGAAGAAAGCATCTTGAAATGTTGGCACAGAAGAAAAAGCAATTTAAAATTCCAAAACAGTACTGGGAAAGCAGGTGAAATAAAGGCCTGAAAAAAAAAATAACTCCACTGATCTCTTCATGAAGGTAAGAGGAGTCACAAAAAGCAATAGCATAAATATACTTTTTAAAATAAATTGCTGGCTCCGAGACATTTAACTACCTTCAATTAAGTCAGGAAGAACAAGTTATCAGACTGTGCCGCAGAAGTTTGCAGATCATTGCAGTCCTAACAAGAATAAAGCTTTTGAAAGATCCTACTTTCATTTCATAAAGCAGTAAAAGGTAAGAAGCATTTGAAATATTTAAAACTGATTTTTGTGTTCTTGAGTTAGACATCCAGTTTTGATGAATCTTTAGGCCCCACTTGGGATCAGATATTAATGGGCCTCTGTAGCCTAAAACTGAGAGAGTGACATTAGAAGAGGCTGATGTAAGTTCACTATACCATAGTGAATTAAAAGCCAGAGCAATTCACTCAGCTCAGATTGCATGTTCTGGCAAGGCAAAAAGGAGGAGTATGCTGCAGAGCAGAAAACCAAGCTCCCACACAGCCATTTACTCCAGTAAGTGCACAAAATACTGAAAGCTTAGCCTTTTCAGAAAGAGACAATTAATACAGGAGATGTGGAATAAAGCACCGTTTCAGCATCCTGACTTTAAATAGAACTGCTGTAAGGAAGATTGTTAAAATGTTCAGACTGGAACAGCATACAAAGAAGCAGAGCCTAAATTTTATGGAGAGAGGATGTAGCAGCACTCAGAACTCCAGCAAGCTGCATAAAGATGGCAGCAGCTGCAATCAAGGGAAGTTCTCATCACCAGGAATGATTTCAGATGCATCAGCATCAACAGCACTTCTTTACAGAATTTGTTCAGGAAACTTTCAGGGTTGGATATCATCAGATTTTAGGTGTATAGTTGCTAGACCTCTGAGATGGTTCCCCAAGCTACACAGGCAGTCAGCTAATCTTAAAAACATAATTCATTTGACTCCTTCTAAATGCCTTTTTTAAGAAGAGATGAACTCCATCTTAGAAACTACTTTATTTCCATCTTTGCATCAACTGCAAAAGTCAATATGAATCACTGAGATGTAGCTTAGATAAATTGCATAAGATTAGTCAAATGTATTTAACTCAGACATCACAAGAGTTCATGAAGACAGAAACAAAAGACATATCTTGAGAAAACAAAAATACATTTTAAGAGAACAAACTAAATGAAAGTAAATTAAATGAAAGAAATGTAAAGTTTAAAAATAGAAAGAGGGAAGATGATCCCATAACAAATAAGTTAGTGAAATCATGCTGAAGTCCATGACAAAGAAGAAATATCAGAATCTTAAACTCTGTGAATATGCATTCAAGAAATGGCAGATCTATGCTGAAAATTTTGCATAGGTTTATTTACACTAAAGAAATAATTCCACCCTCCTTCTCTGTTATTATTCCTATTATCCCACATTACTTTGTTGTAGAGACCTGAAAAAGCAGCTGTTGAACAAGCAGACTAGTGTGCAATGTTATCCATTAGACATTGATTCCACCTTTGATAATGACAAGAAATAAACTGCAATTAGATTGTTAAGAGTTTCAATATTTTGCAAAAGAGAATGGTTTTAAGCACAGCACAATGGTTGTGTCCCTATCAGCAAGTGGGAAGCAGACCCATAGGGAAAATCTTGGTGCTGAGGACACAGCATTCACCCTATAACCCTTCCAAAGTAGTCTTGCATAAAAATATTACAACTGCTACAGAGATTTTGGAAGAAAAATGACTTGGGGCCAGCTGATATAGACTATGGTTGCTGAACCACTAACCTTGCATGCTGTTTACAGAATATTGACTGTGAAAGATACTGTCATACACCTAGCTGTGATCAGGCATTTATCTTGATAATAAATATATGGTAGTACACATATACACTGCATATATGAATTGCACAACATAGGCTTCCATCTTTCTTTCATGAGAAGTATCTTTATGATTGAGAGGTGATTTTGCATGACCATGGCTATTTTCTGCCATCTGCTACAAAATAACTTAACTCTGTGCTCCTGAGCAAACAGCAGTGGCTGTCCTCCCTGCCGTGCACCAGCGGGTAACTGAGCAAGTGTGCAAGTGTGCCACTGTTGTGCGTGAGTGAAGTGCACGTACTGTGTGAGTCTGCTGCTAACAAGAACAGCTTGATTTTATTAATAACAGCTTAATTACTAAAGGTAGTTGTAGAAATTCTGTTTGTGATCTGTGTTTTTCCCCAGCTCAATCCACTATCAGAGAAGGGAGATTATGATGGTCTGTCCAACCTACCTTTAGCTATCCTAAAGCAATCACCTGGAGTCTCTGCAACACCAAACACATCAATGTCTAATGAGTTTCATACCTTTGACACTTGTGTCTTTTTCTCCTCTGACTGTCAAGAAATCTTAGATAGGTCTGGACTAGATACCAAGCTTTTAGACGGTTGAAGTAGGATGACATCTTGCCATGGTGATGTCAAAATAATACGTAAAACCCTTTCAGTAAGGTTACTTTCTCTACCATAATGTGTGTGTATCACATTATATATAAGCATTACATCCAAAAATTAGTTCTTAGGGAGTTACATATCTTTAAAGATTTTACATTCCCCTGCACACTAATAAGGAACAAAGGAAGTTTTGTTAAAGGCAAGTCCTATTGTGAATCAGTTAATGCCCTAAAATTATAAATCCTGAGTGCCCCAAACTGCTTAGTTCTACATAATCCTCAGCAAATGAGTCAATTTAAGGTCTGTTGCAGTCCTAAGAATAGTCATAAAAAGCAGTCACATTTAAAAATAGACAGACAAAATTATTAATGTACTCTCTCTGATGGGTGCATTTTTTCATTGTATTTAAGAGTTACTGAATCTCAGATATTTAAATAAATTATCTCAAAAATATTTCTAATTTCCTAATTGTGCCCAAAATAACAGCAAAAGAATTAACCTACAATTGCAATATTCTAAAGTCTTTACACTTCTTGGTCTGCTGTTTCAGTGTTCCATTACCTGTTTTCCCCAAAGGTCACCTACGAACCTGTTTACTTTCATAGGATTACAAATAGTCTGGTCACAGAGCTGCAGTAACTACATCTCATCTTTCTTTCCTAATTCATTCTGTTTCCTTCTTCTTCACATATTCTCTGGGGATTTCATGCTTCCTCCTGCCTCATCACTGTTATAAAACCAAATGATGCAGGTTTTTCACACTGCTATCTCACTTTTCTCATTTATTTTTTTTTTTTTTCTTGAAACCTTGTGGTATTCTGAACATTACTATACTCTCCCCAACTCTGAGTGTGAGCCAGTGTGACAAAGAGCATAATCTCTTGCATGGGACCTATCCCAGCATGAGTAAAGATATCCTGTTGCTGAGACACTAAGGTTAAACTGAATTCACGTTGATAGTGCTTTATGATTACTCTTTTTTGGTTATTTTGGTGAATTCTTTATTGGTTTTGTTTCTCTATTTCTTCCATAGATGATGGTGATCTCTACATGAAAATGTTTCTTTAGATGATTTTTTTTTTAAACTTATACTGTATTTAAATCACTTCCTTAAATAAGATTTTGATAGTTTCACATCATAATAGTCTCATTTTCTATTCAAAGATTCTGTTACATTAGGCTTTAGAGTTTTACAAATTACAGACAGTACTTAATCTGTTAAGAAATTATTTTGTTAGCATTCTGATGTATTTTATGTAGGGAGGAGTTGATGCCTCCAAGATCAAGAGTTTCACCTTTGCTTTAAATGTGTTAGAGCTAATTTTGTAGAGTTTTCTTCGAGATCCAGCCCTGAGTATGACAGTATAGATGCCTGAAAAGGTTAGTGCTTGCAATCACTTCAGTTCAATAACCGATTTACATAAATGCATGTTAGGTGTGTTGGGATAGAAGAAGCAATACTAAGAAAATGTAA
>NW_010321032.1:14854-17034 GCF_000700745.2 Antrostomus carolinensis | reverse complement strand
AAAGAACTGCAAAGAGCCCCAAACATGTTACTAACTGGTAGGCAGTCGTCTTTTTTGCTACAAGGTTGGATTACAGGTCAGGAATATAAAGGCTGCTTTTTCTATTCCCACTCTAGGTGTACAAAGCTGCCATAAACCCAGCTGAGTTTATGGTGAAGGATTATCTGGGAGTAGTCTTGTAGTAGCTTCTGCACAAGATCTTTGTGACTTTTATAGGTCATGTGGACAAGAAAAGATGAGATACGGATAACACTCCTTTAACTTTTGCTAATGTCATGCCTAGAAGGCATTAAGGACAGCTGGCATTCTGACAGTTATTTTTCAGGTAATAGGTGAACTATATGAATTGTTTTCCAGTCAATTATAATTTTAATGTCTTGGCTTGGGTACACTTTACAACTTTTTTTTTATTGCTCTGTTTAACCTTAAGGAAATTGTCACGTGTGTAATTTCCAAAAATGCATAAGCCTTTCACTATGGACTTCTTATCCTAAGTCAATTAAGAGCTTATTGAAAGTTCTGTCTGCCAAGACTTTTCACCACAAGTCTGCCTTTTCTTTAAGTTTCAAGAATAGCATTTTCCCATATGATGTGTATTAAAACATGTCTGTATGTAAAATCTGGAGTTTTTATACACTAAAATAATACAAAAAATAATAAAAAAAATCTTAATATCTAGACTGGACAAAATTACATTGTGGAAAGTCTCTACCCTTACAGCTGAATACAATTTTGTAACTGATTATAAAAGATAAAATTGAAGTCCTCCTACACTTGAATGACAAAGGTATTAATTCTCTTACTGTAAGCATTGTTTCTAAAAGGACTTTCAAAATACATTATTCAAAACTGACAGGCAAAAATTTTCATTCATCAGTTTCAGCACAGAAGTGGTCAATGGCACCCACATTTAAGGTCTTCTACTTTTCTAATGCACTTCATATATTCACGTATGTTCTCTCACTCATTCCAGACCTCATTCATCACATGCTTCCTGTCCTTAAATGCATAATAAGAGCATGAGAAAAGGAGTTTGAACAAGCCACATACTCAAACAGCTACTTTAAATTTTTGTATGCTTTTGCCGAAATATTTCACGTCTTACAACACCAGTTGCACATGAAAAATTAATCCCAGTCAAGATACATCAAAGAATGAAAAGTGTTGAAATAGAAGTCTTACCAAATAAACCTATTGAGAGGAAATGCTTATTAATTAAAAACTCTCCTTAGTGCTGTGATTTCTACATCATTTTCTGCCCCTGCCTTTGTGTCAGATATCACTACAATATATTTTGAGTAATGTCTCAGGACTACACTTGGTATCATAGGATATATGTAGTATTGAAGGAAGCCTATGCTTAGGGCAGAAACTTCAGGTGAATTTCTTAATGTAACAGAGGAAGAATGCCTGGATTCACTCTATCTGAAATAGATGCCCAGTCTTGGCTTATGTGGGCATCCTTCAGCAAAGGCCCATGTCCCCATGCCATAATCACAGAAACTTTCCACTGAGCAAAGGGCCACAAGAACAGTTCTCATCCACAGGACTTCCAAACTACACAACAGGGAAAGGGAGTAGAATGACAGCTCTGAGAGATTTAAGGCTTCCTGGGAAGAAGAGAAAAGGTAGCTTTTTACTCAGTTGCTGCAGACTTCACAATCCACATTGCAGTTGATGGATTTTCTTTGAAAAATGCTACCAATAGCAGGACTCTTGCTGAAGCTTTTCCTCAGATCTGTATGGCTGCAGAATATGTTTCATTATGCAGCACAGGAGATAAACAACTTATATTACAAACTTAGAAAAAATGTACAAAGTTGTATTGGGTTTGCATGGAAAGATTTTGGTAGTAGGGGTGCTACAGGGGTGGCTTCTGTGAGAAGCTGCCAGAAGCTTTCCCTATATCCAACAGAACCAATGCCAGCTGGCTCCAGGATGGACCCACTGCTGGACAAGGCCAAGCAGTAATGGTAAAGTAATGGTAGTAAAGTAATGGTGGCGTTATGATAAGATGATATCACGTGCTCTATGATAATGTATTTAAGAATGGGAAGAAAAAAAAAACTGTGCAACATCAGCAGTGAGAGAGGAGTGCAAATATGTGAGAGAAACAACTCTGCAGACACCCAGGTCAGTGAAGAAGGAACGGGAGGAGGTGCTCCAGGCACCGGAGCAGA
>NW_010321032.1:0-14746 GCF_000700745.2 Antrostomus carolinensis | reverse complement strand
CACGCCGGGGCAGGGGGGTGTCCAAAGGAGGCTGTGACCCTGTGGGAAGCCCACGCTGGAGCAGGTTCCTGTCAGGACCTGTGATCCCGTGGGCGACCCACGCTGGAGCAGTCTGTTCCTGAAGGACTGCACCCCATGGAAAGGACCCATGCTAAAGCAGTTCGTGAAGAACTGTTGTTCATGGGAAGGACTCACATTGGCGAAGTTGGTGGAGGTCTGTCTCCTGTGAGAGGGACCCCACGCTGGTGCAGGGGAAAAGTGTGAGGAGTCTTCTCCCTGAGGAGGAAGGAGCGGCAGAAATAATGTGTGATGAACTGACCCCAGCCCCCATTGCCTGTCCCCCTGTGCTGCTGGGGAAGAGAAGGTAGAGAAAATAGGGAGTCAATTTGAGCCTGGGAGGAAGGGAGGGGTGGGAGGAAGGTGTTTTTCAGATTTATTTTTTTTTTCTCATTACCCTACTCTGATTTGATTGGCAATAAATTAAATTAATTTCCCCAAGGTGAGTCTGTTTTGCCCCTGATGGTAATAGGTGAGTGATTTCTCCCTGTCCTTATCTTGACCTTTATCACGAGCCTTTCGTTATATTTTCTATCCCCTGTCCATTTGAGGAGGGGGAGTGATAGAGTGGGCTTTGGTGGGCACCTGGCATCCAGCCAGGGTCAGCCCACCACAGAAGTAAACCCATTGTACATACCCAGTATGCAATTTGTGAACTCTCACAACTTTGTTAACTCAAAGCAAATGTTCCCTAGAACATGCAGAGGCACTTTTCCACAGCAAGAGGTCTTTCTATGCAAAGTTTCAGCAATTGATACCAGAAATAGTGGAAGTGTCTCTGTTAAAAACAGAAAAATGAAAAAACAAAAACAAACAAACAAACAAACCCCAGAAAAAATCCAACAAAACAGTTTTGTTTTGTTTTGGGTTTTTTTAGTGTGAGAGAAACATATTTCACTCTTTCATTGTGTTCTAAAATTGGGTTAATCTATATTTAAAAAGAACAAGTCTGTGGGAAGAGACTAGGTCTAGGAAACTGTTCCTCAAATTTTAACGTTAAGGAAAGTGATGGGCAAGTGAAATATGTGCTTTGAGACTACATTGCAGTTACTGCTTTCTGCAGTGAAAAATCCATTTTCAGCAGACCTTTCTGAAATACATTACAAATTCTGAAAGTGTAAGAAAATGCATGGATTTTACTTCTCTTATTTAATTTTTAAGTAATCAGAATTTGTTTAAATATTTTGATCGCGATTGACTTACAGCACATCCCTGCACTTTGAGGGATATAAATACAAAGGGGTTGGATTTTTTTGGTTTATTCAAGGATTCTAGGGAATCTGTGCACAGAAGGTCAGATATTACAGATTTCTGTTTACTTGAGCCTCTGTGTACCAAAGTAAACTCCCTGCAAATCTTCTTGCTCACAACAATATATATTTTTGCTACACTGGAAAGAAGGTTGAAAGCAGAGAAAAACAGAAATGGTTTTTAGTTGGGTGACCACTTTTACAAGATTTTAAATAATTTAAATCCATGAAATGAGATAGATTTAAGATGACTGTAAGTCTGCAGATATAGAGGCCTAAAATTCTTATCACTGACTGATACTATGTTCATCGTTAAGCATCTCTGCTTGTAATAACACTGAGAAAAATGTTACTATGCTGCCAAAAAGATGAAGTATTATCAGCAGAAGCAGAGGCAACATTCCATGTAAAAAGAAAAAAAAAATCCAACCCAAACCCCTGGTGTTTTCCACTTTCTTTCTCCCCTACAAAAATGACAGTGCTTTTTAAAAGGTATTCTGCCACAGTGAAAGATTTCAAGACTCAGAGATTCCACATACATTCTCTTTTTTAGTGCCAGTTTTACTCATAGCTGAAATTATAGTTATGATCCTACCTGCATATGTCAAGGTGCCATGCATTCCCCAAGGATGGAGAAGAGAAAGTCCTTGGAGGGTCTGCAATTCTCTTTGTCAGCTCCCCTAGCCAGGCAACGGGAGCTAGATGGGGTAGTATGTCCATACAAAATACCTGCCTAAACAATAAAAGCAATCTTGCTTAGGGAGATTATTCAGCTATGCTAGCTAATATGATAACAAATCATGGTGGGGTTTTTAATAATATCCATGTTGTTTTAATCCTACATAATTTAGTGGCCTATTTGTAAATTTCTGTAAGACACTACTTTTAGTTTATTCAAGTTAATACACTATTTCAGATGAGGCAGAATGTGGAAAATGGAATAACGATGACTGGTTATTACATTTTAGATCTAAATTGTAATTCACAATAAATTGCAATAATGTCAGTAAATGAACAGAGAGGCTCAAAAGTATGTTTCAAAAATAATACTGGAATTTCAAAGAAGGAGTAGTCTCTTTATACTTCTTTTACCATGAAAGGTCTATTTCAAGATAAATAACAAAGAAACCATAAGAAATTTTAATATTAATAAAAAAAAATACATTAAACCTACACTGGATTTCCAAGCAAAGCTCCTGGAAGGTTTTTTATGAACAACATGAAGCACTTACTCAAAATAGTAATAGGACAAATTAGACACAAGACTTCACAATTCAAAACACAATCTGTAGATTCAGAGATTCTATCAATGGTACACAGAAAACTGGGCCCACAAATTAGAGACTACTGAAAATTTGGCCTATTTCAAAACCTGATCACTGGAAACAAGGTTGATGAATTTTAACAGAATATTCTAATATTATTGGTTTCTAATATTGAAGGAAAATATCACATTCCCCTGAGCTTTCTGAAGTAAAGAGAGTAGCATGGGATCACTGGCTTCAGGTTTCACTTTTTATTTCTTAGTGATCTCAGTGAGGCAAAAGTTGGATCCTTTAACAAATGAGAACAGCTTCAATTACAAAATGGGCTGGGGAAACAAAACTTAATAATTTTAGTTGTGTTTTGCTTTGAAACTCTTGGATTCTAATGACCCTGATACACAAGAGGGGGAAAACCTCATGAACCAGGTTACTATACTACATGTGTTGGAACTAGGGGTGAGCTGTCATTCTATGATACAATATGCTTGGCTACAGTAGAAGTGGGTGGTTTTGTTTCTGTTTTGTTTTTTAACAAAAGCTTCTGACCTCTCTATAAGCAGAATGTCTTGATGTTGTGTCTTAAACTTTCTGAAAAGATATGCTGAGGCCCCTGTTACGCTATAAAGAATACACCTTTGAGATCAAAGTTGTATGCAGTATGTCATAGTTTTCCTTAGTTTAAAACTAAATAAATACCTTTTTCAGCATATCAAATCACTTGGCATAGGTTGGCATAAACTGTTTTGGGTAAAATATTTACCTAGTAGATTAATTATGAAAGCACTAATTATTCTATATTTCTGTAAAGCAAACTGTTTCTTGCTGGAAGAGCTTCAAAATTCTAACCTATTGAGGCATTTCTGTCAGGCACTAAAAATTAACATACAAATTTACTGAACCACTAGCAAACTTTGATGTTTTAATTCTTTCTGCTATGAAATAGGATGATCTTTTATTTCAGGAGTAATCTTTGATGTTGGCAGTTACACAAATAAATTAGGAAAATCCCAGTTACAGGAATAGTGTCGATGAATTACTGCATTGCATGAATAGATTCTTAAAAGAGCAGGTGACTGACTCACTACAAACAAATGGACGGTTCATATAAATTCCTGCTAAATTAATGTGGACAGGTATATTTCCTAACCAGTACCTTATAGCTACTGCATAGATATATGGAGAAGTAGTTATACAGACATAGCTCTTTAGGAGGTGACATCATTTCTTCAAAGTGATGATACTTGTTTCATTCAGCATAGTACTCTATTTTTAAACTTGCATATAACAAAACATAGGTTGTAGATAATATACAACGGAGTAGCAAGATTGTTCAAAATGTTTTCCTATTAGGTAGTTAAAAGTCATAGCACAATACATTGACCTGGCCTCCAGCATTTTCATCAAATTGCCCAATATTTATAGCTCTTAAGTAACAGAATCAGCCTACCTCATTCTTCCTGTGAAACATTATAAAACTGGAGATGGCTTATAGTCAAATATTGTAATGGTGAGAGGACAGAATGCAGCCTCCTGTGCTCTGGAATTCTCTTCCAAGTGAAGAAGAGAGCACAAATCTTGCTTCTAGGTCATCATTAAGTTTCAGAGAAGCTTAAAGATTTACTAATGTATTTTATATTTATCAAAGTTCTTTGCATTGAGATGATACTGAGCATAAACCATTAGTTCTCACTGGTATGCTGTTCACCACACTCAGTTTTCTTGTGGATCTTCCTTCCCACCTTAGAGGAAAACCCTTATCAAATTGCAAGATCTTTTGATACTTAGGAGACAGCTGGAATAAAAAATATAAATCTACATAAGAGTTTTAGTTTGGATTCACTTCTGAAGTGAATCTTCTGACTTGCCATGCTTGGGTCAGCACTGTGGAGTGGTCTCAGAGTGTTTAAACTGCTTTTGGGTATTCATCCAGGATGATGGGGTATTGGCTGGAAATACACTGAAAGGTGCTGTCCAACTGCTGGAGTGTTCAGCTCAGGAGACCAGACAAAAATTACTCTCCTTGAAACATGTATTGTGTAGGCATAAGGTCCTCACACCTATTCTTTATTTCTGCATCATATTTTTGGACTATACTAATTAAATTACTGCTTGTGTAGCCGTAGCTGGTAAATTCAAGGAGTGATGGAAGGATATTAGAGGATATTTTGGGTTGGCTGTTTTTTTTTTTTTTTTATTTACAGCTTCTCAAATCTTCAGTTTCTTGGGACATACTCAAATAATTTGTCTGAAGTTTCAATTTATGAGGGATTTACTAACAATACTGGTTTTGGAGATTCTCTGTTCTATCCGTTCCCCTAGCAGCTCATTCTCCTTTACTAGGTAATTCTTAAAGTCGATTTGTTCAGGAATGTGGCCTACAACAATACAAACAAAATTGCTTTGGCATAAGCCAAGGTGTATCATGCACAGGATAGCTGTGGAAGTTTTTTAATCAAGTGCTGTCACCAAATTGCTCTCATTGTGGAACTATGGACTCATGTATCACAGCTATTAAAACCAAAAAAGCTTTCCCAATTTGCAAAACTTTCCTTTTCAGATTAGGTACATACATAGGATACACACCCACAATAAATAGATTGCTCCTTTTGCTTTTGAATGAATCATATGACTTTACCCAGTAATTCATCCTATTTAACATTATTTTGTTAATCCTAAATTTTAAACAGCCTAAGCTAATGTCTTTTCTCTTTACCTAATCTATTATTGATTTTTATTCTTGTTCTCCCACAAACATAAATTTGCAGGCACTGCCTCAGAGCAGATTAATTACTTCACTAGTTAATGTAATAAGCGTCTTGACCTAATTGTGTTAACTATGTCCTGAAGTTAGTTTTATTCCTCAAAATTCCTGGTTTATTTTCCCCAGTTACACTCTGATAAAAAATAAGCCTCATTGTACAGAGAGAAAATAGGGAAATAGAGATAAGTGGTTTGCCTACTGACACTTAAGAAGTCAATGACAATTTTTTAAGTGAGAAGATTTCTACATTATTCTTCTTTATCTCTCCTTGCATTGCAATGATATTTCCTCAACCCTCCCATGGAATTTTAGAATCATGTTTAAACTTGTCCTCATAGATGTGGTGGTTTGACTTGGCTTAGCAGCCAAACACTGAACAGCCGCTTGATCACTCTCCCCCACCCTGCAGGGAATAGGGGAGAGAATTGGAGGAGCAAAGGTAAGGAGACATGTAGGTTGAGATAAGAACAATTTAATAATTGAAATAAAATAAAACTTAAAATAATAATGACAATAATAATGGCAATAATAGTAATAATAAAATATACAAATGAGTGACACATGGTGCAATTGCTCACCACCTGCCAACCAAGCCTGGCCTGTTCCCAGATAACAATCCTGGAGAAGTAACAATCCTGAAACCAAAACTGCAAACCTGGAAGAGCAAGAGCCTGATAGAGAGAAAGAGAGAGAGATTGAGAGACCCTCATTAATATGCTGAACATGATGTTATATGATATGGAATATCCCACTGGCATATCCAGGTGCCAATTTGAGTTTGCTAATTTTAATATTCCTCTCATCCCAGTCCTTTTCACCTGCAGACTGGCAAAACACGGGGAAGTTGGAAAGTCCTTCATTTTCCAGCGACAATTGAAAACATTAGTACGTTGTCAATGTTCTCATAACAAATCCCAGACTGAAACCAAAATACAGTGCTGTTCTAGCTACTAAGAAGAAAATTAGCTCTCTCTCAGATGAAAACCAGGACAAGAGATTACATCAGAAACTTTTTTGTATTGCATGCATCTTATTTAAAAAAAAAAAGTAAAAAAAAAAAAGCTCTTTATTTTTTTCTTTATTATGCATTGAGTTTTCTTTTTCTCCATATTGGATTTCTGCTGTAACTTAC
Organism: Antrostomus carolinensis; assembly: GCF_000700745.2. Taxonomy (NCBI): domain Eukaryota; kingdom Metazoa; phylum Chordata; class Aves; order Caprimulgiformes; family Caprimulgidae; genus Antrostomus; species Antrostomus carolinensis. Next base: position 8,281 of record NW_010321032.1, on the reverse strand, counting down.
TGCTGGCTCTGAGTGACAAATGACACACACTGAAGTCTTATACATGACAGACAAAAAATTTCAGTTCCCAATCAAATTTGATTACTCTTTTATCACTATGTACTACTGTCTGAATTGGAGTCTCTTTTCTCATTCTTCTTTGTAGGAGCATAGAACTGAATGACACTTTGTTTGGCACATTTAAAAAGTCCAGACTATATATGGTTGGAGCCTCTGGGTAGATCTTGAACTATTTAGTAACCCATATTGTTTCCAGAGTTCTACAGTTCCTTAAGGATAATGTTATAATACTTCATTTTTAATTTAGATTCTTCTTTCTTGACGTTGTTTTACTCTGGGCATAATTAACAGTAGTATCTTTGGGGCCAAAAACACACCTGAGCTTTTGAAAAAGACTTTCCTTTCTATTTTCATCACAAAGATAATGCAGGTAAACATATCACTGCATTTGTTTTTAAATATTGCAACAGAAGACTAAAGCAGTTCCTTAATTTATAGAACCTAAAATAGAATAGTTCGCTTTCAAAGGAGAAGAAACAAAATTAAATAGAATGAAGAATGCTAGAAGCAAGTAAACAAACAAACAAAGTGCTGTCAACATTTTTGCAGCAGTATTTTTCTGCTTACTGTACAAACAGCAATCCATACAATCCCCTTTCATTCTTCAGGAGATAAATTCTAAGTCAAAAGAACCTTATTTATATTAATTACCTTTGTCTAAATAAGCGTGTTGCATAAAACATTAACAATGGCTTTTGTAATATTTCCTTGGTGAGTGGAGAATTCTTCAGCTCTCTGATTTCCTGTTTACAGTGTTTGGCCTATCCATATATATAAAATTGGACTGAAATTCAGACCCACCTAAAACCATAAATTCCAATTGCTATCAAAAGTAGAAGGAGGCTAACAATTGGTAAGAGGCCACAGAAGTAGATGTTGATTACAAGAAGAATTAGAAGCACTCAAGGTCATGAGATATCAATTAAAAATATATAAAAGATCAGATAATAATTATATGCAGGTTATTTTAACTAAATGTTTGAATCTTGCTTAATAAAAACTACATCTGAGAGTACGGAGAAGAGGCCACTGACTTGATCACAATAGTAACAGCATTTTTACACAAAGTATGACATTTACAGCTGGATGTTCGTCTCACTGAAGCTCACTGCAAACTCCCTTGGACATAAATGTTAATAAGAATTCAGAGTAAATAGCTCACCTCTGACAGAAAGAGTAGCAATTGAATCAGTTGCTAGTTTTATGTATTATCTTTCAGTACATTAAAATAAAAACTCTAAGAAAATCTGAAGGAACTGAATGGAACAAATCTGTTATCGAAAATGCCAGTTTCGTAAAGTAAAAAAAGGTGGGGGAAAGAAAGCAAATAACAGGATTATAGACACAGTTCTTTATATTGATTAAATTCAGAACTTCTGCTGTGATATGCACTCAAAATCATATCTAAGACTTGCCTCTACTATTTAAATCCCACCTAAGATCTAGAAAACCTATATGGTTTTACATTTCTCATATCTGTGTAGTTGCAGCATCATGGATACAGGTCTCACACTTGAAAGTCTGAGAAGATCACCTCATATAAAATACTATGAATTTGAGAGGGCTCTTTTTTCCCCTGATACTCTATCAAAGTTATTTCTATTTTAGATAGTTTTGTTTGAGTAACTACCTTCACTGGGGTATAATTTGGGCCATATTGGTCATACACTATTTTTAATGCAACTAAACCAGACACCATCTTGCTTGCATACAAATTTATTTTGGTAGCTCCACACATGCATCCCCAATTACTATCAGTACAAGGCATTTTACTGTCTTCAACTGGTGCCCAACTTTTTGGTGTTTACCTTACTTTAGAGAAAAAACCTGTTCTCCAAAACAAAATCCTGCCCACTCCCCCCCCCCCCCCCCCAGCTCTTCCCAAATCAGGACTGAAACAGGTCATCTGTGTGCATGTGTGAGTGTGTGTGTGAGACAGAGTGAATTTCCTATAAACTTCTTCAGAACTACTGAACCAGCAGGGTTTTATTTTCTCTTCTGTATGGTGGAAAGGGTGCTTATCCCCTTGAGCTTTATTCCCCCTTTGTACGTTTTATCCCATCTATAGAGCTATAGCATTTCATTTCTTATCTCTTTGAGTTTTGTTGGCTCCTCTATAAATTCAGAGCTCCTCTGCTCTAGGGAAGAAGCAGAAGACTCTGCTCCTTGGCCAAGGACATTTAAAAGAAGTTCTTTTTACTCCTCCTCATCAATGAAATAGAGACTTTCTCCAGCCCTCTCTCTGCTCTCTCTCCTTCTCAAAGTTTCAGCAAGTCCTTAAAGGTTTGCCTACATTGCCTTCATACTCCATCGCTTTGTTGCATTAAACCACAAGCAATTTATTTTGGCTTAACAGAACACTCGTCATATGCAGAGCCATGAATTTATTAGTAGTCTAATTAGTGCCTTGGCAGCCTAATACAATAAAGACATACATTAATCCAGTTACAATGATACTAACACATGTATTCCAAATTATCCAATTATGGCTAATCCCCATTAATTTTATTCTTTGAGTTATATGCTGACTTTCTGCAATCTAATCCTATCTCCTACTGTTACACTTCCCATGACCTTTGGAATCCTAAAACTGACACTGACAGCCTCACCTAAGAGGAAGGGTTTGCACTGAGTCATCAGTGACTGAAGTTCTCTGCTGGGAAGAATCTGTTCTTGCTTTTCTCTCTGCTCTTGGGTCGGTTTAGGGTTATGTTTATACAGGTCTGTTTGACTGCCCTGCCTCTTCTTATTCCCCTTAGGTTAGTTATGCAACGACCTTACTTTTTCATTGCTATACTTAGAACATACAACTGCAGAGTCAGTGTTAAGCTAAAGCAAAACCAGCCTTGGCAGTAGCCTCCTAACTCCTACGTCATTTTGCTGTACAGATCCATAATTGCTCAAGACAACTGCTGAAAAGTCCTGAAGTTAGTTGTTACACTTATTAGAAAGCCTGTGGTCAGCCTGTTCTGTGCTCACAGAACAAGGGTGTATAAAAATACTGTTCAATTTTGTTTAGGTTCACTTAATGTTTGCATTTAATTCCTCTGTAATACAGGAAATAAGCTTAATCAACACTTTATTTGTCCATTCTATGACTGAATAATCTAGAAATAAAATTAAATTACAAATATCATGGTAAAGGTAGCTAAATGTCTTTGGAAGAGTAATTTGGTATTAATAATTGGCACATTTTTTTCTATATCTTAGCATACAAGTATGACTGTAAACCTTAAAGCTTAAAAGCTAGAGAAAAATTGAATTTAAGAAAACATAATGCATACTTTGTTGTGCCAGAGCATGTAGCAAATTTTTGCACTGTTGTAGAAAGATGAGCAGAAAAGGGATATTACCACTGCAATGAACATTTTCTTTTATTTCCTATTCTATTTTGCATGGAGACTATTACATATAGATTCTCCTAGCATTTTTCAGGCAATAAAACCAGCAGTAAAATTCTTAACTTCTTCTAATTGTCCACTTCTACTTTGTTTTAACAAAGCATGTCTGTCTCAAATGAAGCTGCAGCCAATTCCCTTTGAAAATGAGTTGAGAATTGATTCAAAAAGTTATAGTATAGTATAATAATGCAGCTACTTTAACTATTCAAGAAATGTATTTCACCCTTGATTCTGCTCATGAATTACTCACAAATGAATCAACAAATTCATAAAATTAGTGTCCATCAGTACTGAAATTATTCAACACAAACGGCTGTGGAATTTTTTACAGAAGTAGGCCATGAACTATGTACTCATAAGTCTATCGGATTTATTTATTGGTGATCCAAACCACATAACACTGCCTCTATTCATTGATTAGAACTTACCAGTGCTTCGACTTACAATCAAGTTTACTTTCTATGTGAAATACATTTTCTTCCTTAATTAAATGAGTCTTGGCTACATCCGTACATTCATACAATAAGGCAGATTTTGGTCAAATACTGTTGAAACAGAAATCATGAATCTAAGCAAACTACATGATATGACAAATAGCTTGCAAGCAGTTAGGCTTATACACTGGCTACCAAATGTAATGAGTAGAAACCAGAGTGAAAGGGAAAGCTGAAAGGAGCATCACACACTATCGCAGTGACACAGGCACTTCCCAAGAAGGAGGAATTTCTAAATCCTACTGCCCATTCTCAGAACTGGGAATTATTTGGGTGCCAAGCAATCATTGGATAAAACTCAGCAGTGGCAGTAGGTTTACAGAACTCAGCTCTTCCCCATCTCACAAGCTTCTTTTGGCCACAAAATACTGTATTCCCTCTTGCATATTGGCATAGCTTCCACAGAACATCTTGGCATGCTGCTGTCTGTAGAGAACCAGCACACACAAAATACTACAGTTTGCAGAACATCAGCTCCTCCATTTGGTAATACAAGGCAGATTTCAAGGACAGGCAAGTAAAAAAAAAAAAAAAAAGTGCTTAAGAACGAGTATTTTATCATCAGCTGCAAGAAACAGCACAAAATCCTGCTTGGTTCCACAGTGTTGTTCAGCAACTTGCTTGCCACTTGCTACTTGCTTCTTTTCCTCAGCTGGTGATGAGCGCTGGAAGTCTACATTAATGTTACCACAACTGTCTGATTTTGAAGAATACATACTGATCAGTCCAATATTCCTCTATTAAAACCTTCTGGGAACATATATTTCAGATGTCCAGTTGTTCAGATACCCTTTTTTGATCGTCTTTCATAATAATCTGTTCAGGGCAGCAATGACAAATTGTTCTCTTGAATAGTCTGGGATGCTGAACTCCTGATTGATGCAGTCAATACTTATTCCTGCAACACTGACAGTCAAAACACTACCAGATAATTTTACTCCCTCTTTCCATTTTGCTACTGCTGAATATACAGTTACAGTTTCTTAGCCTATGCAATGAACTGAGGAAATTCCTGGGACAGCGAGTTACAGGGTATTTGATGCACATTATAGATTTGTGAGGGCAAGGAAATGTTTGTCTTTTGAAGCAAAATAACATACCTGTGTAGTGATTTATCACTGTATATTTAAGCAGCCTCTGGCACATTACTGTCCTCTGATGGGCTGTCAAGTTGTCACTCCCTGTAATTTGCCCCTTACTCATGAGCTTAATACACAATAAAAGCAGTAAGTGGAGAGCAGGTTGAGATGGGAATCTAATGCTGATTGTCAGTGTGCTAGTGTCTTCCTTACTCCTTCTCCTAAATTGGGGGATACTAGTGGCTAAACGGCAGTATCCTCAACAAGACAGGCACCAGTTTCCTTGGGACATGTGGCATTTTTACCTTGCCTTACATACGATTTCCAAGTCAGAAATGTCTAAATTGTATTCATTAGAAAAGTACGCTTTACTGTCCCATAGCTTTGATCCGCTCTCACAACACAAAATTAAATGAAGGGGTATTTGTTTTGGTAGTAAAATATTAAGTATAATGAAGTTCACAAAGCAATTAAGTTTTACAAATGGGCATTTTTCCTGATGAATACAACAGATATTAATGTATACAAACTAAAGCTGGAATATCTGCAAATTTTTGAGTTTATATATAAGATAATAACTTGACTTCAAGACCTGTGTGAATGTTTTTGTGCAGACAGTGAAATGTTTGGTTTGTAGTGTCTGCGTAAGACATACCTACATTTCCTGGAAAATCTAATTATACTCTTTCATCTACTTCTCTTTAAAAAGCCTTTAACCTTGACATCTATTTGGCTTAGTAAAATAAATTATTCATTGTTTTAGTGGTAATAGTCTTCTGTTTCCATTCTCTAAGCCAAGTGTCATCTCTGGGTGTGTGTTTGTATGTACGAATGCAAGTGTATGTATGAAAACAGAAGGAAATAGACAGGTCTGTGATACAGTATCTTCCAAATTCAACAGTTCATGTCTGTTTTCATGAATGCTGATTTTATTTAAGTCTTTCATACAATTTGCAATTTTCCTATTGTCAACCAAGTCAGACCTTAATGAAACTTCTTGGGCATTATCTAACCTAAAACCCCAAAATCATGAGTTTTACTTAAAATCATGGTATACTATTGAAAACATTCAGCATTCCCTTGACACTGTCTCTTTGTATGATTACTTCCTTGATATTTTGTAGATTTTTACGAAATGTCAGGGGCTAGCTTCAATTTGCTCTATTCAGGAATGGCAAAAGCAAAACCTTTCACAGGATCACAGATGCAGTAAAACTGAAAAATTATGAACAGAAGAAAGAGAAAAATGTGTATAAGCTTTTCATTAATAACAAACTGAACAAGGCATCAACTCCTAAAAAGCTCATAGGTTTCTTAAGCTATTAAACCTCTTTGTCCCTTGAAATAAAGAAATGGATTAGATGATACTATCACAAATTAGCTTAGCTCAAATTATGTACACAATAATGAATTTATTTTTCCTAATCCTCCCCCAAACCATATGTACCCACTTACTTTCAGTACAGGAATACCATAGGAGAATATAATTTTGTGAAATGTACTTAAAAAAAAAAAACAAACCCTAAACATTAGTAGTTCCTCAGCTTTCTGATGTTACCCAGTTTTCAGCGAATTCCATAAATCACATATATAATTGTCAATGTTAAGATAAGCTTCTCAGGAAGTTATATATTGTCAGCAAGGCTTATTATATGCACTTGACAAATATTTTTAAGTTTAAAAAGTATAGCTTGTAGATAAATAGAAAGAAACATTCTGAAAAGTAAGGGCTTTCTATTCTACTTATCTCTGTAAGTCATTTCCCACATATATTCCCTGGATATTATCACACCCTAACTTACATCTCCACTTTTTAATCCTCACTTATGCACCATATTTATGAAATAAGAGTATGAAGAAGGACCATGAAAAGAAAAGCTGGATGTGATAACAAGTTTGTAATCACAGCAAAACTATTATCCATACCAGCAAAGATGCATTAGGACTGCTGTTGTTATTTGCTAGTTCTTGGCAACTCCCATCCCTTGGAGCTCTGGGAAATCCATCTCCAAACAGGCTGCAGCTCATCCATGTGGCTTTGCTTTCCTTGATAGTCTTTAACCTTAAGCAGAAAGACTCACACCTGTCACAGTGCCAGCACACCCTGCATGCATGTAAGTCTGTATGGTCATGTTAGGCTGTGGCGCAGGCTCATCTCCTCTAACATTTCATACTGCCAGCGTGTTGTCACACACTTTTCTACAGGCATAGAGGGAGATAAATCGCTTTTTTATGCGCAGGATGGATTGGGGCATATTGGCTTGAGCATGAGCTCCACCTCTTTAGGAGAACGGCACTGACTCCTTGCTGCATGGCAAACTTAAAGGCTCCAGGGACGGCAAAGAAAACAACCCAGGTACAGCTGGAGGGCCCCAAGTACCCCTGGAAAACAACTGAAACCCCATAATCTTGCAGAACAAACTGCCTCTTGCACAACTCTCCCCGTCTTCTGCAGGGATCTGCTACGTGCAAAGATGAAACAGTAGGCAGAGAAGGCAAGCAGCATTTGCTTGTAAATGTGGTTTTATGGAGAAGTCGGGTATCTTTGGACAGGGAGGCCTGGAGAGAGGAGAGTTCATAACAGGGTAAAATATAGCAGTGGCAGGCGGTGTTTTGTATGGAGTTACCTCTGCACAGATGATGAACATTTCTTCCCTGCTTAACTCTTGCGGTGCTTTTTTTTTTTTAAAAAAAAAAAATGTAAAATTAGGTAGAGAAAAAATCTTTAAAATTAACTTTAGAAAAAGTCTGGCCAGCTTCACTCACCATTTTTTCTTGTTACGTATTTGTGTGTGATAACTTCTCATCCTTGCATGACAAGGCAGAGGATTCAAAGGGGAATAGAGGTGTCTTTTCAAATTACACTTAGATAAGAGAACAGAAGGGTATGTGCATGAAACACTGATCTTAAATAAACTGATGGGAAAAGTTAAGAGCTTTCCCCTCTCTCCCCTCAGAGAAGAAAAATATGTCTGCTAATAGAGTAGTATGCCAAGGAGCAGGTTGAATCTCTTCTCCTTTGGATCAGCCTCAGCTTTGCCACTGCAGACCTGCAAGAAGTTCCCCCAAAACTGATGGCCCAGGCCACGGGCTGTGGTTAGGAACTTGGATGAAGACCAAAGATCAACTGAAGAGCAAACTCTGATGGCAATGTTCAGGGGTGGGGACTTCTCCCGCTGGAAGACCGATTGCCCTGTGTTATCCAGTGTCGATGCTACCAAAAATACTGGTGGAACGTCAAACCGCT
>NW_010321031.1:68083-85710 GCF_000700745.2 Antrostomus carolinensis | reverse complement strand
CAGGTTGAAGGAGGTGATTCTCCCCCTCTGCTTTCTTGAGACCCCACCTGGAACACTGCATCCAGTTCTGGGGTCCCCAACATATGAAGGACATGGACTTACTGGAGAGAGTTCAGAGGAGGGCTACGAGGATGATCCGAGGGCTGGAGCACCTCTCCTATGGGGACAGGCTGAGAGAGTTGGGGCTGCTCAGCCTGGAGAAGAAAAGGCTCCGAGGACAGCCTATAGCAGCCTTCCATTACCTGAAGGGACCTACAGGAAGGCTGGGGAGGGACCTTTTACAAAAGCAGTTAGTGATAGGACAAGAGGTAATGGCTTTAAACTGGAAGAGGGTAGATATAGATTAGATATTAGGAAAAAATTCTTTCCTGTGAGGGTGGTCAGGCACTGGAACAGGTTGCCCAGAGAAATTGTGGATTTCTTCTCCCTGGAAGTGTTGAAGGCCAAGTTGGATGAGACTTTGAGCAACCTGGTCTAGTGGAAGGTGTCCCTGCTGATGGCAGGGGGGGTGGAACTAGATGATCTTTAATGTCCCTTCCAACATAGATCTATGATTCTATGATCTTTTGTATTGGTCATGGAAGGAGTTACCTTGGAAGGTCCAGAATTTAAGAGCTCTAGTTCCAGGTTTATCTCCAATCAAAAAAAAAGATACAAACCTTCAGCATGTGTTCTTCTGAGTCCCTGAGCTAGACACCTCCAGTTACACAGTGTAAATCTTTCTTCCATGTGTGTTGGTTTTGGCCACAGTTAAAACCATGTGGTTCTTCATTCACTCCCCACCCCCCCACCTCTACCCTGTGAGACTGAGAGAGAAATACAACAAAGGGCTCATGAGCTGAAACGAGGACAGGGAGGGCTCACTCACTAATTATGGTCACAGGCAAAACAGACTAGAGGAAGAAAATTAATTTAATTTGCTACCAGTCAACCAGAGTAGAATAATGAGACATAACAACCACATCTTAAGGCACCTTCCCCTCACCCCTCCCTTCTTCCTGGACTCAAATTGTTTTACTCCCCATTTCTCTACCTCCTTGTCACCAGCAACACAGGGGGACAAGGAACGGACATTGCAATCAGTTCATCTCTGACACTTTCTGGCATGAGGTCCCTCACATGAGCTAAAATAGTTCAGGAACAAAGTGTTCCAACACAGGCTTCCCATGAAGTCACAGACCTCTTCATGCACAGCTCCCACCTCTGGCATGGGGACATCCACAGGTTGCAGACAGGTCCAGTACACCTCCATCCCCCTCACTCTGGCATAGAGTGTCTCTGGGAGCTCTCCTTGCTCGTCAGCTGCACACTCAACATAGTCACAACTGCCCTCAGGCACAGCTTTCTGCTCCTGTGTGGAGTCCTCCATGGTCTACATGTGAGTATCTGCTCTGCTGTTGAACCTCCATGGGCCACAGAGAAATCCATTTACCTCCTCCTACTCTTCTGCATGCTGATCTGGGTGTCTGAGGTTCTCTGTTCCCTCCTTTCTTCTTCCTTTTTCATGTCAATGATGCTCTTTTGGTTCAGGCCGATGGTCTTTTATTCCGGCCCATGGTCTCCTGTTGGCCCCTTCCTCCCTTGCCAAATCGGTTCTTCCCTTCATAATTATGGATTTTAAGAGACACTTCCCTATTACTAATTAACTCAGCTTGGACTGGAGGTAGGTACGTCTGGGAGCCAGCTTCATGAAGCTTCTCACAGGGGTCATCACTATAGCCCCTTCCCTCACTACCAAAAGTGCCACCCTACACACACACAAACAAAACAGATCACGGTATTTCCCTTTTCTTGCTTCATTTGTCTAAATGGTTTTGTTATTAATTCTGTAGTCACTCTTAGAATTATTTTATTTTATTTTTTACTAGTCCATTAGTACAGTAGCAACTTCACATGTAGTAAGACTGGCCCTGTGGAGGACAGCAGAGGTGCAGTCACCTGGCTGTGATAAAGGTGTATGAAAACAGGGGACACCAGGAAGCACAAGTTAACCTTATGCTGCACCACCCCTACTTACACTGCTTTATTTAGATTTATTTAGATCTCTCTAAGTTGAGGTTAGAAAAGTAAAACTGCAGAATTTGGACAAAAGTTTCTCAAAGTTTTTGAGAGCATTCTGTACTTCGTACCTTCATACCTTTGAAAGCATTCTGTACTTCATACCTAGAACCATTTACCTTTAATTACAGGCTCACATTGGTGAAAAATAAGGGTCAACACTCATCATTTTAATTGTAGACAATGTCCAAAGAGACTACTGTCACTTAAAAGAGTAACAGAAACAACAAAAATTAAATTCATCTTGAAATTTGGCATCCATCCAAAACATGGGATGGGAATCATTCAGCTTGGATGGATTGAGCAAAGCACCATTTATCTGGATTTGTTATGTACTACTTCAGGCAAGTTTTTGATAATTTCGTACTTAAAGATGTTAGTGCCTATTCATATTCTTACTCTGCCTATGTGATTCACAGTTTTAAAGATTAAATGAGACTTAAATATCTTAAGGCTTTAACAGTGGAAATAACTACTGTGGGAAGACTGAAATTTATTCCAATGGTTAATGCTTGGCTTATGTGTCACTTCATTCCTACTTAAATCTTAAAAATAATATGACATGTAGTAAACAGTGATTTATCTTGTACTTTGTTGGTTACTCTGTCATTTGCATTCCCAGTTCTCTATGAATTATTATTTAAAGATCATCACTGATTTATTATATCTTTGAAGAATAAAGTGGCAGAAGAAGACAAAATTCTGCTCTTGGCAAACCCCGTGGCAGACTGCCACTGAGTAAATGTGCTAAAGAGTAAGTAAGTGTGGCAAATTCAGAGACACAATTGCATTTACATAGTTAAATAATAATGAAAAAGAAAATGAGAGGGAAAGACCACAAAAATTTAGTATGGGAAGATGCTGAAAAATAACTTCTTAAATAATATGCTGTGGATAGAGATGTAAATTCATCTTCCAATCATATGCTCATCAATGACACCTCTTAACAGAAACAGTCACACACATATTTCTACACAAGTAATTCAGAGCTTATAGGCAAGAAGTTCAGATTTGCATTATTTTTTGATCTCTGAATTTTCTGGAGGTTTTATGGTTATTAAAACTAATGCATTTTTACACTGTCATAACCCTCTGTATATGATTAGTTATGGTTCTAATATTTTTTTCATCTTATTTTATTTAATTATAATCAGTGTTTACATTATTTCCATATTTTTATGAAACGTATTCATTTACGAAATGAAACATTTACAAAAAATGTGAAATATCAGGAGTTACTTGTTTTGGATTCATAGTCAGAGATGTTTTCAACAGCTCTTTAAAATCATTATGACAATTACCATCACTGCATTACTAGTTAATTAGATTGAACTGATCCTTTGCAAATTGAGACAGCAATTTTTTATTCACAGCAGATATCATTAGCTAGGAGCAGAAGTGATTCAGGACCAGCTTGGAAACCTATATTCTGTTATGTTTTTAAACAAAAAATTTTATGTATCCATAGTTGCTTTTGGATGCTGGAGCAGAATGATGAATATTGTAACAACGCAAGCACATGGTGTGTTCTCTTCTCAGTACCTGAATGAGGTGATTCTGGAGGTCGTTATTGCTGATAGCTCACCAGAGAACCTTTTAGATATTGAAATAATCAGTATTTGGTTTCATATCAAACATCTCTGTCATGCAGGAGAACTTAAATATAACTATACAAGGTTTGTGGACAGGGTAAAAACAGCCAAACAGTCCAAATCAAGATTTTCTAATCTGCCCTACACTGGTCAGGAAAACTATGCTAGAAAACATTTTGGCACACTGAATTTTAATGCCATTAAATAAACCCAAAGGCCAGGATCACAGCACCTCTCTATAAAGTGCTGTTCACTAAAGCAACATAGAGTAGCAGTTATGCATACCCTCCCAAGGCCACTGGACAGTCAGTTGCAGCCCTCTGTCTCATTAACATGTGAAGTTGTTTCATTCTTTTGGCTTGCAGCCAAACATAGTCATTCTCTCACTCTTCCCTGCCCCCGCCCTCTTCCTTCCCTTCTGGGAGTAGGGGAGACAATTGGAAGGGACAGGACAAGGAGATTCACAGTTTGAGATAAAAATAATTTACTAATTGAAATAAAATAATAATGATAATAACAGTAATAACACAATATACAGTCAAGTTATGCACAGTGCAATTGCTCACACCCACTGACCGATGCCCAGCCTGTCCCCAGCCATCAATCCCAGAGCACAGACAGTTCCGAAACCAAAACCCTGTAAGAGTGAGCCCAAGCGGTCCCTGAGAGAATATCTCCGTCTTCTGGTCAACTCTGGTTAATATACTGAACATGACATGATATGATATGGAATATTTCATTGGCACATCCAAATGCCAGTTTTGGTTTTTGCTATTCACTGTGCTTCTCCCTCCCAGTCCTAATGCAGCTGTGAACCAGCCAAACACGGTGGCCTTGAGCTCCAGCAGCAACTGATAACATAAGTACTTTTATCAGCATTCTTCTCATAACAAATCCCATACTGAAACTAAAACACAGCTATTCTAGTTACTAAGAAGACAATTAACTCTATCCTAGCAAACCAGGATAACATGTAATTTAAATTCCTGCAAAACTGGCCTGTTTTGTGACCACACACTTTAATAATTTATTATTAATATCTTGATTATTTTTATTCTTCTTGTTCTTTTGACCACCACAATAAACAGCATGCAGAAGACTATACAAAGCCATACACAGGACCAGTTTTAAGTGTCCTTACCTGGTATTTCACTGGAACCTTATACAGTTCTTTAGGTCTTGTGCTAAAAATTCACATGCATCTTTCAAATACTTTAATAGATCCAGATACCTAGTTTGCAGAGATATGTGAAACCTTATTACTTTCTGTGTCCTTGCTCTCTCTTGCAAGTATGTTCCTTTACTGTCCACTAACGCTTTTTATGCATATGTTTCAAAATGTATAGAGGCAATAGTCATGAACTGAAACACAAGAGGTTCCATCTGAACCTTGAGAAATACTTTTTAATTGTGAAGGTTACCAAACGCTGGAAAGACAGGTTGTAGGCTCTTCATCGTTGGAAATATCCAAAAGCCATCTAGACAAGGTCCTGGGCAAACAGCTATGGACAATCCTACCCAAGCATGAGGGCCAAACAAAACAACATCCAAAGGTCTCTTCCTGTCTCAGCCATCGTGTGATTCTGTGAAATAGCTATAACTATACCAGAAAAATATAGACAAGACAATGAGTAACAGGAGGATAAAGGAAACCAAGATATCTGAAATCCTTCAGAATATAGCAGTTATATGGAACATATTCATGCAAGGTTATGGTCTCTTGCTTTGAAATCACAATCTGCAAAAGTAAGGTATATTTTTAAATACTCATGCATGTAAATCACTACACCTAATGTACCATGTTTAAGTGAGGAAAAGCAGACAAGTTCTCAGACTATTTTATTAAGATTCCTAAACTGAACTAATTTTTTGTAAGGATCATTTCTACAAATTAAATTAAAGAGAAGAACAACATATTTTTTAAATCCAAAACACATTTTAAGTTTTGGATTCAAATATTCAGTTTCAGAGATCTTGAGTGCTAATACAGGAGTAGATTGTATGTAGATAACAGATCCAACACTGAGAAAAAGACTTCAGAAAATTACTGTCCTGAATTAAAAAAAAAAAAAAAAAAAATCAAGTGGTAGGTTTCAATAAAAAGATAAAAAGTAGTATAAATAATGTCTAAAAAAAGGAATAGCATTTAAAAATTAAGTGAAAGACCTCACACAGAGTGCTACACAGAAATGGAATAATTTTGCAAGAAGTGAAAATGCACAAGTGCAGAAGCAAACCAACCTAAGCAATCTTCTTCTTTGAATAAAATTTTCCTATATACAGAAATCAGCACATAAAGGCTTTCGGTACCATTTCCCCTAGTTTTGTCATTAATTGCCCTTATGAAAAGTCCTTCCCCAGCTTTCTTGTAGACCCCCTTCAGGTATTGGAAGGCTATTATAAGATCTCCCCAGAGCCTTCTCTTTTCCAGGCTGAACAGCCCCAACTCTTTCAGCCTGTCTTCATAAGAGAGGTGCTCCAGCCCTCGGATCATCCTGGTGGTCCTTCTTTGGACTTGTTCTAACTGGTCCCTGTCTTTCTTGTGTTGGGGACTCCAGAACTGGATGCAGTATTCCAGGTGAGGTCTCACAAGAGTGGAGTAGAGGGGCAAATCACCCCCCTCGACCTGCTGGACACGCTTCTCTTGATGCAGTCCAGGATACGGTTGGCCTTCTGGGCTGCAAGCGCACATTGCCGGCTCATGTTCAGCTTCTATTAGTCTATTAGTCACATGCTTTTCCTGTTATCTTAAAAAAATGCCTTCTTTTCTCATGGACTCTTAGGTTTTTATTAAGATATCATCAATAGGATATGAAACTTGAACAGTCAGAATTGCTTCCTAAGTGTCCACTACAAGAGACACAGCTCCTTTGATTAAAAACTGTGTACTCAACTAAATAACTACAATTTAGGAAATACTGAACTTTTACCTCAAAACTCAAAGGTTGACAGCTATGACACATAAATTACTCTTGTTTTCCTCCTTATCATTTTGGCATTGTGTCTTCAATGGAATAATGCTTCTTTATTTACCTGACATCAAAATTAGTCAAGTAAAAATTTATTTCTTAAACTTTGGAAAACACTAGACTGTTCACTCGAGACTTTTTCTTTTTTCTTACTGAAAAATTTATCCATATGTCCTCAAAAATAGGTAGTAGTGATTGGAGAGGTACAGACTTTACACTGTGACATGTAAAATTTCCTGCAAGAAAGCAATATATGATCAGATATACAAATATTTTCACACACATGTAATACAGGTTTATATAGTATATATAGATGTAAAGTTAAAATATGTCACTTACAGGTCAATGTCTTAATATCTTTCATCTCCTGTTTTGTAGATATGATATTTTAAATATTTTTTTTCTGTCCTATAAGATCCTTGAACATTAGAAGTTTATTTCCCTGTGTATGCAGTACTTACTGTGTTTTGCATTCCATTCAAGCTCCAAGGCAGTAAGTTATCCTACTGATATTAAGTCAGACCATATATTCCAGCAATGTTTGCAGTATTCATCTTGTTCCATTGCAGGCTGCATCCACAGAATTTGATTGAGTTACTGCTAAGGGTGGAAGTACAGAATAAGAATAAAATATATCCTCCGCATCTTTATTTAAAAAACAGCAACTAATTTTTTATTGTTTAATTATATTAATTTCCCAGAAGCCTTAAATTAATATTTAGAAGTCTTCTGTATCTGATTTTCATTATATAATTTATAATTTATTGCTGACAGTATTTTAAGTAAGGATAAAAATTTGATTAGTTTTTGTTCTTGGTTTTTCAACAGTTTACTGAAAGGACTAAGTCTTATTTTACTTCATATTTTACAAGAAGTCTATAGAATTATGAGTCAGTTACTAAACTTTGATTGCTTTCCAATACAATGTGTAAAAGTCTATATTAAATCATTATAAAGATCTTCATATTTCCCTCTGACAGTTACTTCTCATCAGTGAAATACCCCATCTAATCAAGATCCTTTAATTTTTTGCATACCACTAGGGAAAACACAATTTTGCTCTCTGATCCTTCAAATACTTATGCAAAAATCCTAACACTAATCACAAGAAAAAAGTAAAAAATTGGAATAAATATTTGCAAAAAGTTCTAGTGAAAATATTCATATTAAAGGATTGCTTAATACTAGATAAAGATATTCAATTAAGCTAACCACATTACATTCTGTTTTACATATTTTCTCAGTAATTATTTTATTTCTTACTAATATTTTCATTTTTAGTTAGGGTGTTTTTTTTCAGGGGGATTGTTCTGTTTAGTGGGGTTGCCATTAATAAATGGGAAAATCTGTAATTAGTAATACAAAGCTCCTTATATGTTCCACATCTCCAAGTACTTTAGACCTGTTTCAGACCCATGGCCTGTAAGGTTTGGGAGTACCACCAAAGTCCAAGATCTCCTTGCTCGTATTTTCAGTGCTTACTTAGTATATAAAATTTTAGTGTTTAGTTGTTTGTTTTTTTTCCCTTCCTCCTGATCTGTTGTCTTCGCATGCTATTTTGTACAAGTACTTGCTTTTCCAGCTGGTATTGTAAACATCACCATCCTGCATATGTTAAAAAATATGCAGCCTGCTCTTTCCACTTTTAAAACTCAGAGCAGCAGAAACAGATTGGCATTGTTTTTTGACATGCACAGCGTACGTTACTGCAAGATGTCATATTTCCCCAAAGGGGTACTCAGAATGTCAAGAAACTTGGACCAGACACAACAAGATCATAAATACGCTACAGAGAACACACCAGGATATTTGTATAGGATTATCATTAGGTATCAGATGAATACTGTTTCATCACATGCTCTCAGTGGAATAGGATTTGATGGTTACACACTTGTGATAATACAGATTATATCTCTATTCTAATACCACTGCTTTGCAAATAATATTTCAAAAATACGTGGTGCTTTTATTTTCTATATAGTTTTGATTTTTGCAAAACTTAGTTAAGAAAGGATTGCAATTGCAAAGTTTTCCATGATCATAAACATCGGTTATTTATACCTCATACTAGTAGAGTGGATATTCACATTTTGCTGGGAACATTAAAAACACAGTCAGAGACATTTCCCATCTCAAAAATTCCAAATCTAAAATAATTCTATATAGAAAAATAGTAGTTTACATGTATAACCATCTGAGAGGGAAAAAAACCCCAACCTTATAAATGTTTTTTAAGTACAATGTGTTAATTAAAAACACAGACTGAAAACCAAAAACTTCATTTTGTTTTGGTCCAAATCCCTTTTCCCCAAAAAAACTGGTAGAACAAAATATAATGAAGATTTTTATGTTTTACTTAGACCACAACATTATTAATTCCCCTGGGAACTATTTGCAGTAACGTACACAGTGCAAGTAATGATTCTTACTTTAATGGTTCCTATCTTGCCGACAGCTTCCATTTTAATAAATCTCCATCCAGGAAAACTCAGAAAAAGAAAAGAGAACCTGCTACAAGCCAAGACTACAATGTTTTGATCACACAGCTGCTCTCCAACTACTGTGACCCATAAATGCAACACTGAAGAAAAGGATAAAATGAAAAAAAATAGCACATGTAAACCATTGATTTACCTTCTGCAGGTGGAATTTTTATGTGTCTGTATGTTTTCAGATGTCACCATTGATAACCCTAAGTTAATGGGCCCCTATTTCCATGTGAAATAACCAAACCAACCCAGAACAAATTAAATCCTGATTTACCAGGAGTTTCTCAACAATGCATGTCTGTAAACAGCACTGTTATGAACTGACACCCCTTTCCTGTAATAACTCCCTCCCTGTCAAAAGTCAAGCTCTTGGTACTAGCAGATACTGTTAGAAGCAAATCTCTACTGCAATAGGTTTGCACAACATAGTTTTCCCATACTCCTGTAGTTCTTGTCCTGTCTTTATGTGTTCAGAGGCTGAGGGCACGGATGTTACATCTGGCCTTCCCACTGAAGGTTTCTGCACTCCCCAGACACATTGTACCCTTTTCTTCCCATACTCTATGTATATACCTCTTCTCCAGGAGTCATAGTATCACACATTGTACAATCACAATCTGCAAGGTCTCAGTCTGGCCCTAAACCAGAACTCAATAAATCTCTCAGTGCCACAGATATCCACCTAAATGGTGCAGGAATTGAGTGATTTATACCAGGACTAATCAGGGAAAAAATCAAATTGCAAAAGTCTAACTGTGCCAGACAACTTCCTTTAATGACTCACAGAACCAACTCCATAATTTTGTTCATTTCATAGCCTAAGCCAAATATTGCATGAGCTATATACAACCTTCAGCTGCACATATTGTGCATCTCTAAAAAAAAATCCAGTCACTAGAATAGGCATACCCTTCAGTTGTCCCTCAGCTCTGCCTTCCTGTTTATTGGTCCATTGATTGAGTTTTTCCTCAATATCTGTGATCAATATCTAAACAGACTTTATGACCTGTGTCTGACTGTCCTGGACCTTTCCTCTAAGAAAGCAAAGAATGCTTTCTTTGGTTTTTTTGCCTTTTTTTTTTTGCCTTTTTTTTTTTTTTTGCTTTTTTTTTTTAGCTGTATAACTACCTGTCTTTTGACATAGCCTTGGCTGCTGCGACTCCATCGTCCGTGCCTTAGTTACCTTTTCTTGATAAAGCAAGGAACTCAGTTCATTTCTGATTGAATATTTCTAAAGATACAGATAAAATTCATTTTGACACAGAAACATCTAAGTAAAGCAGCTACTGTTGGCTAAGTATGTTGTTATGGATTTGCTCAGCACAGGAGGTCTTCCCACAGTACTGCTTGGCTTCAAACCTGAATTTTGTTTCTGTATTTGGTCAAAAATATCTACATCACATTTTGGGTTCTGGTATAATTATATTCCTTTGTCTGTTGCCTCCAGGGACTAGAGACTGACAGTTGTTTATGGACTGATTGGTAATATCGTTATTCACCAACATGTTTACTACTAAGGAAGCAGCACACCATATTTCACACCATGGGCACAGCTTTGCCATCCTCCAGCACTCTCAAATGGAGGAGAGACCTACCTTATTCCTCAAGGCTCACTCATCCATCCTTAAGTTTTCAAAGGCAAAAGGAAAGAGTTATGTGTTTTGGGAAAAAGTCCATCCAGTCACCTTATTTTCCTGTCAAAATGTGAGTTTATTTCTGATATAAGAAAGCTTTCCACCAGCTTTCATGCCCCACAGCCAGCCTTGCATCACTGTTCAGGCCAGCTGGTTTCCCAAGTGAAACTCTTCCTCACAGTCAGCCATGCGCTCATTGCAAGCCAGAAAGGTTGGTGGCAAAGCAGAGTCAAGGTGAGAATGATCTGCTTCTCCAGCCACACAATTGCCTGGTTACCTCTACAGGGAAAACCTTTATACTGGGGGGAGAAAAACTCATCTTCGATGTCTGACCTTGGCCCTGATTGCTAGCTGGCCATCCTCTTTTCTCCTCCATGCCTTCCCCTGTGATTATTACAGATAATTTCAGCAACAACCATTCATAGCCCTGATAACTGAACAGGTTTTTTGGGACATGGACCTCACAAAGCCACAGAGCTGCATGCAACCACATCACAGGGTTCTGCAAGCCTTTAAGGGGTGCTTAAGCTTGGGAGAACAGGATGTACCTGTCCTTCCACTGTGCATGAGGATCAAACGCTTAGCTTGGTCTCATTCATACCTGCCCAGTTATATACTTTCTAAGCACCTGTCTTGCTTACTTCAGAGGATGGAGCCTTTAAAGGAGATACTTACTTTCCTCTAGTCCTGACAAAGACCTTTGAGACTTTGATCGAATGGGAGCTGTACTCAGAATGCTAGGCGACTGAAAACTTAAAGAAAAATTCATATGTCTGATTTGAAATAATTGTGTCCATCAAAGAAAGGCAAGCATGCACTTCTAATGATAAAGCACAGAGTAAATACAGGATGGACTACTGCCACCTCTTGGCTAGTGATAAAGTGTTTCAAAAATATGTTAAGAATTGTTCATGTTAAGAAAGTTAATGTTAAATATAAAAAAAAATAGTCTTTTTTTTTTTTTTTTAAATGATGAAATCAATACAGGAAATGAGTAGTGTCTCAGCAAAAAGAACAGAATGCTAGTAATGCTACTGAGCTTGTTGCAGCACCTCGGTTAAAAATCTCAGCTGAACCAACCACATCTGAACTTTTACTCATATGAAACCAGAAACTTGAAAAATTAGAAAATTTTATTTTATAGAAGTTACTTTTTCAATCAGATTTTATTTTCAATGTAGTTTTCAAGCATTTTTCAGAATAACTGTTGATAACAACAAGTCTTAGAAACCTAGAAGTCAAGTTTTATGGCTGCATATTTATCCACAAAATGTACACCTGTGGGTGCAAAATGGGCATTGAGTTGCTCAGTATTTTATTTTTCTCTGATTAAGTCACAATTAAAAACACCACTATTCAATTTGAACATACAACCAAATGCCTGACAAATGTAAGTTAGATGCAAGCTATTAAAATGCAAACTGTGGATTCTCAATTTTTCATGTACCAAATAGGTCTTCAGGGAATAGAATTCTGCAGTATTTTCCATATATTACAATTTTACAGAGCAAGAAGAATAGCAATTAAGTAACAAAATGCAGTATTAATATATTCAATGCACCAACAAAGGTACCAAAGATCTGTACCAGAGACAGATACATTTAAAATCATTTTACAATTAGCAATATTGCCTTTACAACACTGATACCCAAATATTGATACTAGCATTGTTTAGGTTATGCTCTTTTGTCCCTCATCAACATATTTCATATAAACAGGACAATTCATCGAATTAGTTCTAACATTTTGTCAGTTCAGAAAGAAAATAAAAAAAAACCTAAACCAAAAAAAAACCCCAAACAAACCACAACTGCAAAACTATTACAACCTCTGAAAACTAAAAATGAAAACATTTTGGATGTGTAAGAGGCAATCTTTCAGGAAAAGCTAAATACTGACCCCAAGGCTGATGAAAATAATGATTTCATAGAGTTTTTCATTGTTACTTTTTCAGCCAAAAAAAAACAACAAACAAACCATAAATAACGGAGAACAAGCATTTCAGTTAGAATTTCTGTTTTGAAGATAAGTTTTTTTTCTTTCTAAATTAACACAAATTTTTCAATCATTTATAGGTAATTGTGTCACAATTCATAAACAGTTATAGGTTCAGAATTACAAGGGACCTAAGTAAATAGCTTAAATGTAGTCAGACATTGCATGTTGTATCCTTGAATGAACTAATTTGATTCTAGAGCTAAATTTCTGCCAGGTTTCTCTTATGAACAGGTAAGAGCTATTCTAAAAATTGCAATTGCAATTGTTTTATAGTAAAAAATAAGGACATTATCCCTTTAAGTAGTTTATATGACTAGTAGTGGAAAATTCTGTTTACTGTCAGTATCTGGCAGAATTTAATAGAATATCAGGGCATATATGTCACTCGGTAAATGTGTTTGTAAAGTTAATATGAATTTTTAGCTCAGAGGGGGCTGTGTGAATTCCTCTTATTCAAATGGTACCAAAAGCTCCTCAGACTTTCAGCTCCCCTGCTTGCTCTAGGCATCCACAATGATGTCAAGTACACAAATTATTGTGAGTATATCATTCATTATGCCTTGACTTGCAAACCACAGTAATAGACTGATAAGCTAATGGCATACAACCCTTTCAGAGTTACTTTATGAGTTTGAGGGGGAAGATTAAAAAAAAAAAAAAAAAAAAAAAAAAAGGAGAGAGCAAGAGAGAAAACATAACAGAGAAAAGTAAAAACATTCTCCAATTGGTCAGCTTGGAAGAAAAGGCTACTCAGCCTACAGATGAGTATCGTCTCTCAGGTATCCTTCCCAGTCTGGTAGGCAATTTCTCCCATGCAATTTTTGCTCAGTAGCTATACCTTTGTCACTAGGACCCACTCAAACTGCCCACTGTGTTTCTCTGTCCATGATGCTATCATTGGAGCACGCTTGACCAAATGCAGTTTCACACTGACTGACTATTAAGCTTTATGCATGTCTGTTATCGGGTAATGTTTGTTGAATATGTAGGTGACATTGCTACCAAGTTCTGCAGTTG
The DNA here is from genome assembly GCF_000700745.2 of Antrostomus carolinensis. Taxonomy (NCBI): domain Eukaryota; kingdom Metazoa; phylum Chordata; class Aves; order Caprimulgiformes; family Caprimulgidae; genus Antrostomus; species Antrostomus carolinensis. The sequence goes on along the minus strand of NW_010321031.1, from coordinate 71,953 downwards.
TAAACTGAAAGCTGTGATGGGAAGCGTGAAGCCTTCTTACTATGGAGCTACAGACTGAAAGGTACAGAATGAAGGAATGGAGGCAGAGGAAGAACAGGACAATGTGAATAGCAAAGGCAATCCCTTTCCAGAGAAAACCTGCCATATTTCTGGCTCAGACTCCATGACTGCAAGACCATGAGGAGATGAGGACTTGGGATAGGAGGCTAAAGGTGCTGCCATGGCAGCCTTGTGGTGGCTGAGCAAAAAGTTGTGGAGTTGCTTGTGAAAGGCAGACTACAGGATAGCAAAAAGAGTTTTGAAGGATGACTTCTCACATTGCAAGGCTGCATAGGGTTTATTTGGCAAGATTTTGGTAGCAGAGAGGCTGCAGGGGTGGTTTCTGTGTTGGACAGAGTCTGTTCCAGTTGACTCCAAGACAGACCCACCTCTGGTCAAAGGTGAGCCCATCAGTGTTGTTGGTAGTGCCTCTGTGATACCATATTTAAGAAGGTGTGAAAAAAAGCTGTTCAACAGCAGCTGGGAGGGAGGAGTGAGAAAATGTGAGAGAAATAGCCATGCAGACACCAAGGTCAGTGAAGAAGGAGGGGAAGGAAGTGCTCCAGGTGCTGGAAGAGATTCTCTTGCAGCATGTATTGAAGACTGTGGTGATGCACATTGTCTCCCTACAGCCTATGGAGGTTCACAGAGGAGCAGATATTCACATGGAAAACTCCATGGCCATGGTGAAGACCATGGTGACACAGATTGTCCCTCTGAAGCCTATGGAGGCCCACAGTGTAGGAGATATCCACATTAAAGCCCATGGAGGACCCCACAACAGAGCAGGTGGATGTGCCCAAAGGGGACTGTGACCCCACGGAAAGCCTATGCTGAAGCAGGCTCCTAGCATGAACTGCAGCCCATGGAAAGGAGTGCACACAGGAGCAGGTTTTCTGGAATAACTTTTGACCCTGTAGGGGTGTACCTGGAATAAAGAAGAAGAAGAAGAAGAAGAAGAAGAAGAAGAAGAAGAAGAAGAAGAAGAAGAAGAAGAAGAAGAAGAAGAAGAAGAAGAAGAAGAAGAAGAAGAAGAAGAGGAAATAGAAATTTTCCAGATCCTTTTACAAATGTGTTATTATATGAAAGACATTCTGAAACAACTGTACAGTCCCTAAAGTCATGCTAGACAGACCATGGAATAAGCAGGCAACATTTTTTATGTTATATGTAAAAAAGGGTAGTCCTTGAAACATCAGTGAGCAAATCTAGCTATGACCTCTGGGTATTAAACTGCTAATCATATGCAATTGTACAACATGCTTCATGTTCCTCAGCAAGATTATCTTAATTATCTGCTTCCTCCTTATATTTTTTTCCTTTGCCCTTCCAGAACCTGACACAGATGTTATTCTGTTTCTGTATCACTGTTTTTCAAATAAAATTCTAGCAATATACTCCATATTATACAGATAATATTATTTTCTACAAAATTCAAGGAAAATAGCATACAAATAAGATGGGTTTTCCTTACAGTTCTTTTGACAGTTGTATTTTTGAATATATAATACTACTTTTCTCTTTCCTGTAAGATAGTCATCTCGCTTGCACTGCATATATTTGATGAATCTCTAATTTTTAGCCTACTACTCTGACTGTGTCATCTGAAATCTCTGGTCATCACAACTTGCTTCGCACTTTAGTCAATACCACTTTGCTACCATTATCAGCCTCAGGTATTTTCTTTCTTTTAATTTTCATGTATGTAATAGTGTTACCTGAAAGTGAAGATGTGGATTCTTTTGGGCTACCCTGAGCTGCCTCACTTCCAGATGATGTTGATGTTTTACCTTCTGTGCTTGCTGGCTTCTTTCATTATTTTCTGTTTATTGTTTCTCAGTGAGCAACAATGTGATGAACTCAGGGACAGTCACTAAATGAAGCACATCAAAAGAGATCCCCAAAGAAAGAATTGCTGGAGAGCCAGTCAACATCTAATGTCAGAATTGGAGACCAATTAAATAAAAGATAAAATATAAAAATAAGAATGTCATTAGAAAAAGTAGAAAAGGAAAAAAGATGACCTTAAAATTCAAACATTAAAATAAGGTAAAATATTAGTCATTTATTTAAATGAACCCACATATAATGATTCTGTATTTCCTTTCTTATTAGTGGACCTATTTAATATACAGACAAAGCCAGTTCATGTTTACACATTGAAACTGATCATTTAATAATGTTCTTGCTTTTATAAAAGATTCTTCACAATTAACTTACTTTATATCTTTTTTAAAATATTCAAATATAGTTTTCACATTTATGTATTACTGTAAAGCAGAAATAGTTTGGTGGAAGATTATTCAAAATTAAATGTCATTGTTCATGCTTTCTGGCAGACATCACATATTTATGTTGCTAAAATCCCAAGGATCTTGTTTGCTTTTTAGTCTAACACAGTTCTAGTGACAAATAAAAGGAAATAAATTCTTATTCTGGATTTAGGATTGTTTTTATGAGAAAGAAACAAAAATTTCTCAAAATAAAAAACAATAAGAATTTTCTTATTTCAGAAAGTATAAAACAGGTCTATTGTTGTACATTGCTTTTTCATCATATTAAATAAAATTAAAATATAATTAAAATGTTTGAATTGACTGAAATCCTGGTTTTAATAAAAAAATAGATTAAATTGCTGATTATAAATATGAGCAGCAGTGGATTTTCAGTATTTTTTCCATTTTCAGTAAGAAATCACTTTTAAATAATGCTGAGAGGCATTTGGTGGCAAGAATAAAGACTCTAGAAGCTATTTCTGAATATCATTTCTTGATTTTTCCTGTGACTTTAAGGAAATCACTTTGAACTCCTGGAAGCAGCTAGATTTAATGCATGCAAGTATTGAAAGTTCCTTCTTCACTTGTTCACTTCTTCTTATTCTCCCTTTTGGATAGGATAAACATTGTCACTGCATAAAAAGTATGTATCTATAATAAAAAATAATTCCTATTAAATTTTTGAGTCAAATATTGTGCATAAAATGACTGAAATAATACATTGTTTTCTAGAATTCTTGCTTTGAACTTTCAGAGTACATTATTTGTGAAATATTTTTAAGACTTTGTCTGGTGTAAGTACTTAATATGACTGCTTAAAAAATTGTAAAGTGCTACAATCTAGATCACCATTAACTTTAGATATGAACAGAAAATTATTTAGGTCAATTAACTTTAAATGGACATGTAATATCATATACTATTAATGCAGGATTTTTACTAGCTAATAAAAGAGTAGTTCATGTATTTTAACTTAATGTAATGGAAGTAACCTCCCTCTTAAAAATGTCTGACAGAACAAAATCGAAACAAGATAAAATCCAGAATCACCCAAATCAGAAAGACAAAACCTTGAAAGATCTATTCTGATCAACTACCAGTTGCAGTCATAAAAAGTATTTTCTAACTAATATAAGATTTTTTTTTTTCCTTGCTAATCACAAATAACAACACATTTAAATTCTAGGTTTAAAAGGATAAGTATTTGGATATATTTTGCCACTCACACTAATAAATAAAACTCTATTATATTCTTTCCTATTCAATTATGTATACTACTTTTGATCCATGGATGAGCCATCTATCTGTTGTCCTTCATACCAAGTAGCTTGTGCCTTGGTAAAATTCCAACATATTTAAGTATAATTTGAAAAATTAATATAATTTTGAATTTAAAAAGTTGTGTTGTTCTCCTCTTATATTTGTGTTAGAGGACGTAGAGAGATCTATCTATCTATAGATAGATGTGCTAGATATTTGTGTTTTTCTATACATTTCAGCTTTATTTACCCCCAGAAGTAGATATATTTCAACAATTAATGAAATACTTTCTGTT